>NC_074687.1:17069416-17369416 GCF_029448725.1 Salvelinus fontinalis
TTTGTGCGTCTGTAATTAGACAAGTACAGTCATTAGACAAGTATCAAACTCGTAAGAAAATGTATAGACATATTTATAAATCTGAAATTGGATAGGTGCTCCTTGAAGACAAAACTTCAGCTACAAATGTCCTAAGTAATGTTTTACACAGTTATCCAACTCCAGTAAAAGAGCCCACATGTCCTCATTTATAAATATCAGTATAAATATGAAAACATTTGGGAGTACTCACAGATTTGGTACAGAACAAATATTTAAAGTATTGATAGTGTGCGAAGTACCATGTGTACTGCGTGCATTTGAATTGGCATACGTTGTTTGTCGGTTCCACATGGGCCAGTTGCATTTCTCATTGACAGGCGCATGCCTACAATCCGCCACGCTGCCATAAAGCACTGTGTCCCTGGGTAGTACTGTAGGGATGGCGTGGATCTCACGGATGAGGGCAACGACCTCTTTCTTCCTTGAGGGTCTGAGAGCTGGTCTTTCCTCCGTTCTGGCAAGACGCACTCAGTTGTAAACACAACCACACTCCACGAACCTAAAGGCCCTTCTAAGAGCCACGTAATAAATGTGAATAAGCACTGTGTGTCATAACCATACACTAAAGAGAATGGTCAAAATGTATCCTCCGAGAGGGGAACTCAGAACCTGCAGTTCCCAGGGCAGTGGCACTAACTGTCACGCTACGAACCTTGTTTTAAACATAATAACTTGACACTAGTTACATGGACAGTCTGGTGATGACAGGAAGCTTTTGTTGCACAATGTTTTTGTGTAACGGATGAGGAGAATGAGTAAGGGTCGCACCAAAACGCAGCGTTGTATGCAGACATAATTGATATTTATTAAAGACAAGACGAACACGAAAAACTCTTAAACAAACTACAAAACAATAAACGACGTAGACAGACCTGAACTTGAGAACTTACATAGACACGAAGAACGCACGAACAGGAAAGACTAGCCAAGCGAACGAACAAACGAAACAGTCCCGTGTGGTGCAACAGACACAGACACAGGAACAATCACCCACAAACAAACAGTGAGAACAGCCTACCTTAATATGGTTCTCAATCAGAGGAAACGTCAAACACCTGCCTCTAATTGAGAACCATATCAGGCAACACATTAAACCCAACATAGAAACACAATACATAGAATGCCCACCCCAACTCACGCCCTGACCAACTAAACACATACAAAAACAGCTGCAGTTGTACTAGCAAGCAATTATGTTTTTGTTTTAACTGGATGCACTCACACAAAGTGCAAATTTCGATTTTTAGGAACACACTGAAAAGTAACTTGACACTGTATTGATCAGTCAGTGCAAATTTGGATTATAATGACAAGAATAAAATTGCATTTAGAGAGGAGGGAGAGTACTGAATTAATGCATAATGTAAGGTTACTAACGCTAGCTTTGGACCGTCGAAAACAACATGTCTGTCTGGTGTGCTAGCTAGCTAACTGCTTCTTATTTTTATCAGCAACAGTTTGTGTTGGGAGAGGCACGGCTGATCTTGGTCGAGGCTAGCTAGCTAGCAGCTGTTATGTTAACTGCTGAAATCTGGTTGCACACGTAACGTTAGCAAGCAAGCCAATTTGACTGTATGGGGTAGCTAATGTTAAATGAGAAATGCCCATTGCATGATGTATTATAAATTAGCAGCGTGGCAATTTCCCAAAGTTTGGTGTTGACTATGAACTTTACTTAGCTAGCTAACTATAGTACCTATGCTTTGGAAGAATGTGGGATATAAGTTATTGTCAACATTGGGTTATTACGGGTTAACTATTTGGCTAGCTAACTGGATATAGCAGGCAAGGACGTTCGCTAGCTTACTTTTTTGTTTACACAGATGACTTCAGCCTTATATAAAAAACCTTCCTTGGCAAAATATAGCTAGCTAGCTTTCCTCGTTTGTTGGTTAGCTAGCCTGCCAACGTTAGCTCTCCTCTGACTGGTATTCTATCTGTGGTATAACGTTATGTTAGCTAGCTAGTTAGCTAGCGTTACAGCTGCTGGCTAGCTAGTTAGCTAATCAAAACAAAACCACGTTCAGCTCACTAATAATAACAACATTTTCATGTCGAACAATTTATCTGTATGCATTTATTGATTAACCTCAGCTTGAGTACCAAGATATAGATATCTATAGCCTAGGTTTGTCCTCAACCACTTCTTATCATCACTGGCTGGTGCAGGCTGCGCACTGTTTGTGTTGAGTTGCTGATCAACCGAGTTGATAGCCAATCAAGTTCATTTGAGAATTTCATCGAGATTGGTGTCATATTGCCTTTGATATAATGGTAGGGAGATTTGAATTTAACACTGAGCTTCAACCTGCTCTCCACCTAAATATCTCAGTGCCTTCTCCCAGCCAGTCCCTCTCCACCCAAGGACACAGAGGACAGAGGGATGATGATAGGAGAGAGGAGGAGTGGGAGAGAAGAGAGAGGGGGATGGGGGATGGGGGATGGGTTGCAGAGACAGAGAGGATCCGAGAGAGGAGAGCAGATCAATGTGGATCACTTCAGGTAGTGTCTGTTTCTCAGGATGATTGCGCTAATCCTGGATAGCACCATGCTAATGCAACTGCTCTCATCTTCTTCCCTCAATAATTGTTTCAATAAAAACCTACACCTCTCACAATACAGGCATGCTGCAGTACTTCCATCTCTTTTGATTCAACATTTGTATGGGATGGAAAGAGAAAGATTGTGAGGCTATTCCAGCAGTCAAGCCCAGTCAGTGTAGTGACAGCAGCAGTGTGTGTCTCTGTCAGGCTAGCAGAGAGAGGCAGCTTGTTCCCAGTGTTACAGACTGACTGCAATGATCACTCTTTGTTCCCACTGGTAGACTGGCCTGTAATAAGGACAAATCCCTCACTGTCTCTATACTGGCTCAATGTACTACCGCTTTGCAGACACACACACACACACACACACACACACACACACACACACACACACACACACACACACACACACACAGATAAATACACACGCAAGTATTCACACACACAGATAAATACACACGCAAGTATTCACACAGAGAAATACACACTAAAAACACATAAGCAGTAACATGCACACACACACACACATACACACACACTGTAGCAGTGGAATCATTCTTTCCATAAGTAGCTGTAGGACAGTTGGACTGTTGGACTGTCTTTGTCTGAATTTGTTGATATTTTACTCACACACTGCACTCTCCATACCACAGTCCTGACATATCATAACATCATGAACATCACTAAATGTTCTGGCCTCAGTCTAACATGGATCTTTACTGATCGGGACGTTTTACATGATGCTACACTAACCAAACCTTGGAGTGAACCCAAAACACACAATAATGCACGCATCTATACACACACACTCACATGCACGCAAACACACAAATGGAATCATGTAGTAACCAAAAATGTGTTCAACAAATTAAAATATATTTTATATTTGAGATTGTTCAAAGTAGCCACCCTTTGCCTTGATGACAGCTTTGCACACTCTTGGCATTCTCTCAACCAGCTTCACCTGGAATGCTTTTCCAACATTCTTGAAGGAGTTCCCACAATTGCTGAGCACTTCTTGTCTACTTTTCCTTCACTCTGTGGTCCAACTCATCCCATTTGGGTTGAGGTCGGGTGATTGTGGAGGCCAGGTCATCTGACGCAGCACTCCGTCACTCTCCTTCTTGCTCAAATATCCCTTACACAGCCTGGAGGTGTGTTGAGTCAATGTCCTGTTGAAAAACAAATTATAGTACCACTAAGCGCAAACCAGATGGGATGGCGTATCACTGCAGAATGCTGTGGTTGCCATACGGGTTAAGTGTGCTTTGAATTGTAAATAAATCACTGACAGTGTCACCAGCAAAGCACCTCCACACCATCAAAGCTCCTCCTACATGCTTAATGGTGGGAACCACACATGCGGAGATCATCCGTTTACCTAATCTGCGTCTCACAAAGACACGGTGGTTGGAACCAAAAATCTAAAATTTGGACTCATCAGACCAAAGGACAGATTTACAACGGTCTAATGTCCATTGCTCGTGTTTCTTGGCCCAAGCAAGTTTCTTCTTCTTATTGGTGTCCTTTAGTAGTGAATTGTTTGCAGCAATTCGACCATGAAGGCCGATTCACGCAGTCTCCTCTGAACGGTGTATGTTGAGATGTGTCTGTTACTTGAACTCTGTAAAGTACTTATTTGGGCTGCAATTTCTGAGGCTGGTAACTCTAATGAACTTATCCTCTGCAGCAGAGGTAACTTTGGGTTTTCCTTTCCTGTGGCGGTCCTCATGAGAGCCAGTTTCATCATAGCTCTTAATGGGTTTTGCGACTGACCTTCATGTCTTAAAGTAATGATGGACTGTCATTTCTCTTTGCTTATTTGAGCAGTTCTTGCCACAATATGGACTTGGTCCTTTACCAAATAGGGCTATCTTCTGTATACAACCCTTACCTTGTCACAACACAACTGATTGGCTCAAACGCATTAAGAAGGAAAGAAATTCCACAAATGAACTTTTAACAAGGTACACCTGTTAATTTAAATGCATTCCAGGTGACTACCTCATGAAGCTGGTTGAGAGAATGCCACGAGTGTGCAAAGGTGTCATCAAGGCAAAGGGTGGATAAAATAGATAAAAATGTATTTTTTATTTGTTTAACACTTTTTTGGTTACTACATCATTCCGTATGTGTTATTTCATAGTTTTGATGTCTTCACTATTATTTTACAATGTAGAAAATAGTTAAAAAAAAAAAAAAACTTGAAAGAGTAGGTGTTCTAAAAATTTTGACTGGTACTGTACATGCACACACACATACAACTTTGAGTTATCACAACAGTGTGATAACCTCAAATGCGCTGCAGTATTTATAGCAGTCCCTGTCTAGCCAGTAGAGAGAAAACAGGTACCAAAGCCTTAAGATGGCTTGGTTGGCCGATGGTCACCAGAGAGGAGAACTAAGGTCCTTTCTTTAATTACAGTTTTTTACAATCACTTTGGCACTAATTTCAGAACCTTGTGGTCCTTTTTCAAAACTCTAGACACAAAACTCAAAACGGTCATCACTTGTAACACAGGCTGTCCAATGTTCAGAACATTGCATTGTGCATTCATATCTTTAAAGAAACCTTGCACTTGCAGAATCATTGGTTCAAATAACTCACTTATCATGAAATACCATAAGAACATTCATTTAGATCACCCACACACAAGATACCGATAGTTTCACTGTGTAGTTGTTCGTACAATCATTAAATATTGTAGTACAAAATGTGACACGTTTCATTATGCTACTACACGTAAATACTTCACTGTAAAAGGACTAGTAGAGAGGACACTACAGACACAGTGGAATCATTGAACAAAATATGACATTTATTGATGAAATAAAATAAAATCACAACAGAAACAAAGTTTCTTTGAATCAAAGCAAAAATAATTGGCTACAAAAAAAGGAAAAAACAGTTAAAGGTAAATTGCAGTGTTCCTCACCTGGCTTACTGTAAAACATTAACTGCAGTGTTCCTCACCTGGCTTACTGTAAAACATCAACTGCAGTGTTCCTCACCTGGCTTACTGTAAGAAGCAAAACACAGGATTAATTACTGTACTTCTATATTTCCATCAACCCTGTCTTGTGGATTTGGCCACAGGTTCTCATCCACATCACAATGGATGTTTTCATTAGCCAAACATCTTGGGAAGAATCTTCAGGCGAATGCAGACCTGACACTGGTCTGCCGTGATGTCATTGCATGCGTCATCCATAGCCTGGAGAAGGGTGTCTTGTTCGTGAAGGCGCCTATCATATACCTTCCACTTCTATGTGGAGAAAAAATCCTCACTCAGATTAAGGAAAGGAGAGTATGGGGGTAAGTATAGGGTGGTAAATTGTGAATGGGCCTGAAACCATGCTTGCACCATTTGAGCATGGTGGAACCTGACATTATCCCACACAATGACATAGGTCACGCCATCAGCTCTACAGACCTGATTTAGCTCATCAAGGAAGGTTATATTCAAACAGCGAATCATGTGGCTGCCTGCAACTCAATATATAGAGTATATAGAGTAGAGAGCTTTAGATGTTGTTCGACCAAACATTAGAACGGGCAAGATGCGTAATCTAAGCAACTTTGACCGTGGTATGATTATTGATGCCACACATGGTGATTCCAGCATCTCAGAAACAGCTGCCCTCCTGGGATTTTTACGCACTACAGTCTCTAGAGTTTACAGAGAATGGTGCGATAAACAAAACACATTCAGTGAGCCGCAGTTCTGTGGGCAAAACACCTTGTTAATGAGAGAGGTCAGAGGAGAATGTCCAGACTCATTCAAGCTAACAGAAAGGCCACAAATGCTCAAATAACAGCTGTTTAAAACAGTGTTGTGCAGAAGGGCATCTCTTAATGTATAACACCACGAATAATTCAAGCTGTTGTGGAGGCAAAAGGGGGTCCTACCCAGTACTAGATAGGTGTACCTAATAAAGTGGCTGGTGAGTGCACCGTAATGTCAAATCTGAAAACATGGTCTGAAAAAGTGGTACATGGGACCATAGAAAGAGTGTCTGATAAAGAATGATGATGAAATGTTACAGCCATAGATAATGTAGTCCAATTGGTTCATGTTCCACGGTAATTGGTGTCAATGGATCTCGTTATCCTGAAACTTTCATGATCTAAACATGTAATATTGTTTGTCATTTTCCATAAAACTATATATTAAAGGTAATGCAACAGTTACTTGTCATTTTGAGTAATTGTATCAATTGATAGTTAGATCATTGTAATGAAATGAACAGACAGTCATCTCAGATGTAATGTGTGAATTGCATTTTGAAATGGTAATACTTTGATGTTAAGTTGTGTCATTTTGAACAGGTGATTTTAGTTCAATGAACAAATGATCTTAGCTTTATGTGTATTGTATCCAAGCAATTGGGAAAAGTGTTAGAGTTTTGAAAAATTTGCATTTTGATCATTGGTTGTGAGTTTTGTGTCCAGAGTTTTGAAAAATGACATCAAGGTTCCGAAATTAGTGCCAAAGTGATTGTAAAAAACTGTAACTGAAAATGTAGTCCACTGTATTCATGGTACTTATTCTGTCCAACAACTTGTGAAATATTTCTAAACATCTTCCATACTAATAATACCTCCACATGCCAGTAAAACCATTGCAAACCCTCATCGCTCCCTCTTTCTAACAACAAAATGCATGTTAAAAACATCTGGGACTGAATGTTCTTATAAGGATTCCCACGGAACAACCCAGAATATTGTATTTCTATTTCTAGCAATGCATCAAAGGGAGAGAAAAAACAGCACCAAGGTTAATCTGACTGGTGAAATAGATGTGTGTGCTACACCCAAGATGAATGTTAGATAGATACGTATCAAACCACACTCATGATGACTTCTGCTGTCATCATAAGATGACCACAGGGGGAGTGGGTCAGTGTTTGTGTGTGTGTGTGTGTGTCTGTGTGTGTGTGTGTGTGTGTGTGTGTGTGTGTGTGTGTGTGTGTGTGTGTGTGTGTGTGTGTGTGTGTGTGTGTGTGTGTGTGTGTGTGTGTGTGTGTGTGTGTGTGTGTGTGTGTGTGTGTGTGTGTGTGTGTGTGTGTGTGTGTGTGTGTGTGTGTGTGTGTGTCCTGGATGATGACTGTGAGAGAGTAAGCACATCACCTAATGGTAGTTGATAGAGGAGGGAGATGAGCAGTCCCCTATCTCCTAACATCTGTCTCTATCCAACAGTCGTTCTCTATTCTTCTCCGGTACGAGGAAGAGCAAGAAGCTGGTCCTTATCTACGAAACCCCTGTTTAACCCCTCTAATATGTCACATACACACAGGGAGTGCAGATGCACTATCGGGAGCATCTTGACCGGCTGCATCACTGCCTGGTTTGCCAACTGCACCACCCTCGACCGCAAGGCTCTACTGAGGGAGGTGCGAATGGCCCAGCACAATCACTGGGGGCGAGCTCCCAGCTATTCAGGACATTCATACCAGGCAGTGTCTGAGGAAGGCCCGAAAAATGGTAATTATGGTACTGGCACTGGCACTGTTTATAGCTTGCATTATTTTGTTTTTCTTATTTCTCATGTTTTCTTACTTTATATTTTTTCTTCTTAACTTGACATTGAATATGGCATTATTGGGAAAGAGCTCGCAAGTAAGCATTTCACTGTACTGATTTACACCTGCTGTATCCTGTGCACGTGACAAAAAACGTTTAAACTTTAAACACTGCATGCACACACCTCTCTCCAAAGACAAATGAAGACAGTCCAGGCATTGGTGCACTTACTGAAACAGGAAAGCAAGACTCACAAAACACACCACACACATAAACACACACATACAAACAGCCAGCCAGACCCTAGCTTAGTTAAAGGACTTAAATATCACGGGAGAAGTGGAAAATTACCCCTCAAAAGATCAGCCTCAGTCTTTTGCCACAGTATTCCCTCCATTTTAAAGGAAACTCGGATTTAAACCGGATTGAAAAGGCACTGTGCTAGACCACAGCCAATTAACTATAACTGCTCTACTCTACAGAAATAACTGCTCTACTCTACAGAAATAACTGCTCTACTCTACAGAAATAACTGCTCTACTCTACAGAAATAACTGCTCTACTCTACAGAAATAACTGCTCTACTCTACAGAAATAACTGCTCTACTCTACAGAAATAACTGCTCTACTCTACAGAAATAACTGCTCTACTCTACAGAAATAACTGCTCTACTCTACAGAAATAACTGCTCTATTCTACAGAAATAACTGCTCTATTCTACAGAAATAAAAACAACTTCAACTAAAGGAAAATGTGACTAAGCTAACATATGGAATTGTTTTAAGATAGTCATACCATGGATCATTTAGCTATTTGATTTTGAATTTTAGGACCCCTATAGGTATCAAAAAATATATACACTAACTATTTGATAAAATATTGAATTTGGACCTTACTACTAAAGCCCATAGAAACACATTCATACATGGAAAAACAGACCCCCCCCCAAAATCATGAGGAATAAGGTTTTGAAGTGTCTGTCCTATATCTAGGAGATCTAAGAAAGCTCAGGAAATATTTTTGTTTGCTGGACACATTTAACCTCTTTTTTTGTTGAAACAAATCTACCTCCATAATTCCATTCATTTTTTTAAACCGGTACCGAGTTACCTTCAGAGGAGTCCTGTGACAGTTGTGGGGGCCGTAGAGCAAAACGGAGAACACTATCATGTTCCTGCGAGTCTCATTTTTTTATAGAGGTCATATCAGTAGGCCAAACCGTTTGGAGGCTACAGAGATTTTTGTGAGAAGACCGATTTTCGGAATGTCTCCTGGCCTGACAAACAGTGCTGTTGCGCTGCCACTTTCCACAGCAGATGCGGACGGCTGACATAGGCAAAAAAAAATGTTATATCTCTAGCTTAAACTGACAGATTTGAATGGGTATTTTTGTATTATGTTCATTAGATTGATTCACGGGTGCGTCAATATATTTTATGAACATGCATACCGTGTCAATACTGAAGTCCCTCTTTTACAGATATGAAAAATGATGTTAGAGAGATGAAAGACAGATTACATTGCTGTTTCAACACACACACACACACACACACACACACACACACACACACACACACACACACACACACACACACACACACACACACACACACACACACACACACACACAGAAGAGGAAAACACCCTGATTGGCGGATAGCTGGGAGAACTAACCCCCACTGCCTTAAAAGCCTCAATAGGGAAATTGTCTCTTTCTCTCTCTCTCCCTCGCTCTCTTTTTCCTCTCTCCCTCTGCCTCGCTCTTTCTCTATCCTTTTCTCTCTCTCCCGTTCTCTCTCCCTCTCTCTCCTGTTCAGACAGGCAGGCAGGCAGAGAGACAGCTAATTGTATTTCCTGCCTGTTCTTCCATGGGCTTCAATCCCAATTAGATATGCCTGGTCTGATCTGCTGCCAAGCCTCAGCTTGACTAACTGGGTTCAGCTCTCACACACACACACGGACAGACTCCATCACACAGGCCATCTCGGAGAGTGGTCACACTTGAGATTCTCCCACCACCGTGTGAGACAGCCAGGGAGGAAACAGCAGCCAGAGCCCTGAGGGAATGAAACACTGTGACTGAAGAGCGTTCTAATTCAATGAGGACCACTGTGGGTGTGTGTGTGTGTGTCCATATGTGTGGTATGGAGAGGCATGTCATGGCTAACACCATCACCATCCCCTCCTTAGGCTCTGCATTGTCCATCTCCATCCCACTCCATATCAATAGCAAGATACCGACATACAGCTAACGCACTCGCACACACACAGCAGCTGTGTATTCTGTCCCGTTAAAACTTACAGTTTGTGTTTGACTACAGTACCCAGCTGTTAGTGTTACTAAAAAAACAAGATGAGAGAGTGGAGCAGGTCTAATTCCCTTGGCCTGGGGATCGATGGCAAACACAGCTGTGTTTATTTTAAACACAAATCCTGAATCAGGTCTGCCTGTACTTATAGACTTGATTATGTATTGAACCAATTTAAAGGAGCAGAAGCAGGCTATAATGTAACAGCAGTAAATGCCACAGTAATCAGTGCCAGTGGTTGTGTGTGTGAGGAGCGGTGTGGGGTCAGTAGAGGCAGAGCTGTGTTTGTGTGTACAACATGAATAGCAGTGTAATCCTGTTAACTCCATGGTGGGTTTTATATTATACCATAAATACAGCATGGTACAGTCACTATACTCATTCAATAAAGAGAGGTGTGAATGTAAAAAATTTACACAACAATCTCCCTTTCTACTCCCTCAGTCTCTCTTCCCATCTCACTCTCTCTCTATCTCGCTCTGTCTATGTCTCTCTCTCTCTCGATCTATCTTCCCATCTCACTCTCTATCGCGCTCTCTCTGTCTATGTCTCTCTATATCTCTCTCTCTCTGCTCAGTGGTGATTGTTTTAAGGGTTGAAGCTGTTGTTTACAGACTTCAGTTCTGTTCTCTGAACTTATATGTTTCCCCAAAAAAACAATGCCCCCTGGGAAATATGGCTGTTGCTGTTATGGTGTTAAATGAATCCCTGTTTCTTCTCTGTTTTTTCTCCCTTCATTCCCTCTCTCTCCTCCTTTCTCTCTCTCTTCCAATCTGTGAGTAAATATTTAGTTGTCTGAATCACATTAATGTAACATCACTCACAGAACTTCAGTAGAGGATGTTTGATGGCTCACTGAAATGACCTTCTCTGCTTTCATAATTCACCCATCTATTTAGACATATCGCAATAATAATAATAAAACCTGAAATTACTCTGTAATCAAACATTGCATTTTGTCTTTAATAAATGTAATTTAAACTGTTCACAGCCATATTGCAGCCTGCAACACTTCAATTATTAGATTTTTATTAGCTTTTTCAATTAAGACTAGCTCAACCACCAGAACCTACACTCTCCCTCTACTGTATTTCTCAGTGGAAAATGTGCTTTTCTATTCAACAGCTTGTCTATATCTATGACTATAATATAGACTTCAAGCTCACACCTTTCCATCAGTCCTTCGTTATCAGCTGCACTGGCTTCATGCTAAGTGTCTTCATTAGATGCCACACCTAACATAATAGAAGCTATAGAGGACTCATTTTATCTTGCATAATCAAACAGACACACATAGCTACAGTGGGGCTAACTAAAGATATGGAATAAGATGTTACTTACACAAGGCTCTTAGCAGAGGTTCCATTACGCAAATGAGAATTTGTATAATTAATGCTGAGTTATATTCACTACATTTAGCCTACATACAGCACTATGAGTGTCACCAATCTAACCACAGTAATGTTCTCCCAAGGATCCCCCCCACCACCCTCTCTCCGCTCTCAATGGTGCTGAACCGGTTGCCCAGGTGACGTATGATCAAGCGCATCCGCCAGGCAGCGAGCTGTTGAGTTTGACTCACCGTCACCGCAGCAGAGCAAAGCATCGCTGACTGCCAGTATTCACTTTAACATCCACTTTCTCTCAAGGACGCCATTCTCAAGTAGCCTAGCTATTCACTCATTGATAAACAAATACTATATGCGAACTGAAAATAGAGGCTGATTTGAACCCAGAAAGACCCGACATTTAGCCTACAATTTTCTATCTTCCTGTTTTTGAAAACCAAAGTAGCCTATTCAGAATAGGGGATTTAACCTAAACAGAGGCAACTAACTTATTTGTAAAACAATGCTGTTTGAAATTGGTCTACGTTGCATAGAAGGCAATTAGGAATTGATGCTTGTGTTTCCATCAACTTGTGTGCCCTTTATCAAGTCTGTATTTTATATAGGCTAACTGAATAGAATAATATTCACGTCTCTAAATCAATAACAAAATATATACACGTTTTCAATCAACAAATACATAGCCTGGAATAAATGGAAACATTCAACATGTCTGATATGACATGGCACCTTTCTATTAGGGTGCTCGAGGCTTTATCTCTCTCTATCAGTTTATCTCAATACATTATTACACCACATCTAGCATGTCCAGCTATTAATATCTCAATAGGTTAGGTTATTAATGGTAGTAGCCATGCAGTGATGGGGATAAGAGGTGACACCGCTGCCTTCAAATTAAGAGGGATTACCAGCAGCGAAACCTCTCGTTAGATAGCCTGCCTACCAAATCAAATCAAATGTATTTATGAAGCCCTTTTACATCAGCTGGTGTCACAAAGTGCTATACAGAAACCCAGCATAAAATCCCAAACAGCAAGCAATGCATATGTAGCACAATCACACAATGTCAGAAACAGAGATCGCCGCGCATAAAACAGGGGAATTTCACAAGGAAACCAGCCTGTTTCTTACCGTTTTAAGTTTTCAGGGATTCTGAAGGAGAAGAATGACGGATGCGACGCCACTGTCAACCCTCTTCTCTCTCTCTCCTCCCGCGAGCTCTCTGGCGCATCTCACATAGGAGTGGTGGGGACACCCTGCGAGCCCCTGTTTCCTCCTGTCCACCGAATAAAAACACCGAGTTGGGCGCGCGCCATCTACGGTTCGCTGTGCAAGACTCGACAGGCGGGTTGACTGCCTCTGAAACTAGCAAGGACGTTTTCAGTTGCGGAAAATCGGTTTACAGCCAGAGAACATGAAAGGAAAAGGAAAGCTGCGGTCGCTTGGCTTAACAAAGTCAGTCGGATAGATGATGCATAACGTATAGTGATGTATAACAGATAGCTGCAGATAATGCAGCAGCCTAATCGATCTTCTTCCTGAGGCTTCCCATCAGATGCTTTACAGTGCGCTCTGTGTTTATCATCATTAGGAAATAGGCCTACCGACGCTTATCTGGCCACTGGAGACTTAGATCTCTCTACACAAAGACATATTTACACCAGTATTTGTATTGGTTTAAACATTTTCTTTTAAATCATTTAGCAGACGCTCTTATCCAGAGCGATTTACAGGAGCAATTACAGTTGAAGTCTGAAGTTTACATACATTTAGGTTGGAGTCATTAAAACTCGTTTTTCAACCACTCAACAAGTTTCTTGTTAACAAACTATAGTTTTGGCAAGTCGGTTAGGACATCTACTTTGTGCATGACACAAGTCATTTTTCCAACTATTGTTTACAGACAGATTATTTCACTTATAATTCACTGTATCACAATTCCAGTGGGTCAGAAGTTAGCATACACTAAGTTGACTGTGCCTTTAAACAGCTTGGAAAATTCCAGAAAATGATGTCATGGCTTTAAAAGTTTCTAATAGGCTAGTTGACATCATATGAGTCAATTGGAGGTGTACCTGTGGATGTACTTCAAGGCCTACCTTCAAACTCAGTGCCTCTTTGCTTGACATAATAGGAAAATCAAAAGAAATCAGCAAAGACCTCAGAAAACAAATTGTAGACCTCCACAAGTCTGGTTCATCCTTGGGAGCAATTTCCAAATGGCTGAAGGTACCACGTTCATCTGTACAAACAATAGTACGCAAGTATAAACACCATGGGACCACGCAGCCATCATACCGCTCAGGAAGGAGACGCGTTCTGTCTCCTAGAGATGAACGTACTTTGTTGCGAAAAGTGGAAATCAATCCCAGAACAACAGCAAAGGACCTTGTGAAGATGCTGGAGGAAACAGGTACAAAAATATCTATATCCACAGTAAAACAAGTCCTATATCGACATAACCTGAAAGGCTGCTCAGCAAGGAAGAAGCCACTGCTCCAAAACCACCATAAAAAAGCCAGACTACGGTTTGCAACTGCACATGGGGACAAAGATCGTACTTTTTGGAGAAATGTCCCCTGGTCTGATGAAACAAAAATAGAACTGTTTGGCCATAATGACAATCATTATGTTTGGAGGAAAACGGGGGATGCTTGCAAGCCGAAGAACACCATCCCAACCGTGAAGCACGGGGTGGCAGCATCATGTTGTGCGGGTGCTTTGCTGCAGGAGGGACTGGTGCACTTCACAAAATAGATGGCATCATGAGGAAAGGAAAATGATGTGGATATATTGAAGCAACATCTCGAGACATCAGTCAGGAAGTTAAAGCTTGGTCGCAAATGGGTCTTCTAAATGGACAATGACCCCAAGCATACTTCCGAAGTTGTGGCAAAATGGCTTAAGGACAACAACGTCAAGGTATTGGAGTGGCCATCACAAAGCCCTGACCTCAATCCTATAGAACATTTGTGGGCAGAACTGAAAAAGCGTGTGCAAGCATGGATGCCTACAAACCTGACTCAGTTACACCAGCTCTGTCAGGAGGAATAGGCTAAAATTCACCCAACTTATTGTGGGAAGCTTGTGGAAGGCTACCCGAAACATTTGACCCAAGTTAAACAATGTAAAGGCAATGCTACCAAATGCTAATTGAGTGTATGTAAACTTCTGACCCACTGGGAATGTGATGAAAGAAATAAAAGCTGAAATAAACCATTCACTCTGCTATTATTCTGACATTTCACATTCTTAAAGTAAAGTGGTGATCCTAACTGACCTAAGACAGGGAATTTTTACTATAATTAAATGTCAGGAATTGTGAAAAACTGAGTTTAAATGTATTTGGCTAAGGTGTATGTAAACTTCCGACTTCAACTGTATGTTAAGTGCCTTGCTCAGGGGCACATCGACAGATAGTTCATCTAATGACCTCGGGGATTCGAACCAGCGACCTTTCAGTTACTGTCTTGGTTTAATTTGTAGCAAAACAATGGTTTAATTTGTAGGTCAGTGCTTGTTTGCTACGTACTATTGGGAGGGTAAGTTCAGTCAGAAGGAAGAAGATTGGGGATGACAATGTCTGGTCTTCCATTTGACCTCAAACAATTTAAGTCCATTTGTATTTCTGTTTAGAAAAGTTCACTTACATTGATCCTCTAACTGAAATGACTCAATATCTGAAAAAGCAAAGACATATCACATCAGTTCTGCAATATAATAACCAACAACTCTAACATTAAATCTAATGGAAAATACATGAAACATGATCTAATACCTATGAATGAGGAAAATAGTAAATAGTTTCCTCCATACCTCCAGTAGCCTTGACATTACAGATAACTGTCTGCTCCCTCAGGCATGATCCCTAGAGGACATGTGCACACACACACACACACACACACACACACACACACACACACACACACGCACACACACACACACACCACAGGGTACTGTAGCTATAGAATCTGTCTGCAGGATATTACAAGGTAAAATGGCACAGCAGGTGATGTAATTAGTTCAATGTGGATGAAATCTTCATTCAAACATTCCACGGACTCTGCTTGGGATGTTTTATATCATGACAGATAATAGATAAATAAATACATTCTATTGAATTAATTACAGCCACCTGCTAAATGTGAAAATATTATCTGATGACTTGCCTCACCTGGTGGTAGCTTTGAGAACAGCTTTCACATGTCCAGTAAAATGTGCTCTTTGGTCAGTAGGAAAACACTCCAAAAAAATGCAGGCAATGAATAATACTATGACTAACCAAATAAAAACTATTCCTCTGTCATCGGTCATCTTTATTTCCAGCAGTGGTGTGAACCTAATAAAAGGTTGTATGTGGATAGTAGGTTCTACAAACCCCAAGCATAGAGCAGAACAGTGTTGTTGATATTGTTCCAAACTCTTGTTTCATATTCCTCTTTGTTGTGGTTTGCTGTTCATCGATGTGTTTGTCTGTTTGTCCATTTGTGGGTAACAAAATGACACTCCCTTCTTTCCTTTAATCAGTGCACTAAGAATGGAGTCTTAAATCACTAGCCTTAAATCAACTGTAACATTAGACACATCCACCAAGGGTGTGTGTGTGTGTGTGGGGGGGGGGGGGGGGGGGGGGGGGGAAGAGAGAGAGAGAGAGAGAGAGAGAGAGAGAGAGAGAAGAACTCCAATAAATACACATTTTCTGATTAACCACTTCTCCCAAGAGGATGATCCCTAGGTCAGCTTCCTCTGCAGCTCACTAAGAACATAGAAACTAAAGACCAATCAAAAAAAGTTTCATTTCCAAAACCAAAATCATACAAATTGACTCCAAATTGAAAAACAACTACAATGAAAATTTTAAAAATTCAAATTAAATTACAAACTTAACTTGATTATCTCCCTAAATTTAAAATGTACATTGCCAGAATATTTTTGCCTCCATGATGTAAAAGGAAGAAAAACCCTCTCAGAATACAGTCTGAAAATTAAAAGAGGAAGACATGGTAAATCTTGGCTGCCAAGACATCAGAGAATATGTAGGTATAGATCCTTTTCCAGTACAAGACACACTGACGCCATGTGCAGATGCGCGTGACTCTTGGCAGCAGTAAGAAAGCCATCCCCATTTGCGGCCGTTCAACTTAGCCTTGATTTAAATTTGTATTACTTTTAAACAAAATAACTTTTGGGGTTTCTTAACGCTTACAATGATGTTTTGATTATTGCTTGAACAGTCACTAAGGTTATATTTGGTTGTGATCTTTGCAAAATAACTATTTTGGATGCAGCAGTTGTTAGCTAGAATGCTAACGCTCATTGATATAGCTTGTTGCAAAATATAGCTGAAGAACCATTTTACTGGTTGAAGTTCAAGTGTTCAAGTTCAAGTGACACAAATATTATGTTTAGCAGGAGATTCATTTGTTTCAAAATCCAATTATAATCCACTCATAACCGACATGTAAATAGATGTTTTTTTTTGCTGGCGTGCTGTAAGAACTCCCCTTGTTCTGCCACCAACTTGTGTGCATCGCCCTCGTGCAACAATGTTTGCAAACACAGAAAGGGGTCTATTTGGATTTACACCAAATAGAAACTGATATGCACTTCCTGTGTTCCAACCCACAATATGATAACATAATGGGAACATACAACCCATATTTTCTTAAAATATATACCAAATTTAAACAGATCCCTGATGTACATAAACCCCCATCCTGCTCGGAGAGGAGCAGCGGCTAAATGTGTCACCCTGCGCCACAACCAGAAAGACATGAGATAGATTTTGCAGCTGGTAGTGTTTTTGTTTTGTTTCATTGTGTTATGTTTCTGTTCTCTTTTGTTGTTTCCCTATTTAAATATTTGTATTCATTTAATTTCATTACATACTTACACACAACATGTATGCACTCTAAATACACATCAAATAGCATGTAATACACTCATACACTTGTGCACACACTCCTATATGCACGCACACTCATACAAAACCATGTGCACAAGTCTTGCATGTGTATGTGTGCATACACAAACACACACACACACACACAGACACACACACACACACACACACACACACACCCTCTACTAGACACTGTAGTGAAGAAGGCATGACAGCGACTCTTCAACTTCAGGATGCTGAAGAAATTCGGCCTGTCCCACGAGACCCCTTACAGTGTTCTACAGGAGCACCATCAAGAGCATACTGTTGGGTTGCATCACAGCCTGATACGGCAACTCCCCCGACGCGCACCGAAAGGCACTACAGAGGGTGGTACGCTCAGCCGAACGCACCAGGACACCTACAACACCAGGTGTCACAGAAAGGCCAAGAAGATCATCAGGAAACTCGGCCTGTGCCATGGCCTGTTCTCCCTGTTTCCATCAGTCAGATGTGGGCAGTATAGGAGCATCATGGCAAAAGACTGTAAAACTGGCCAATAGCTTCTACCCCCAGACCATCAGTCTGCTGAACAGCCACCACTAGTCAGCTACCTACTCCCCCTGCCTTCCTCCGGCCTCCCCGAACTTCCTGCCCCCACCCCAATGGACATTATCATGCTGAATAGCCACCACTAGTCAACTACCTAATCCCCCTGTCCCGCCACCTACTCCCCCGGTCTTCCTACCCCATCCCCCCATGCTACTCCAGCTATGGACATTTAACATACCCCCACTCCAATGGACATTTATCATTGCCACAGTTGTTAATATGTTTATAATATTATTTATATTTTTATTCTTATCTTTTTTTATTATATTTGATTTGTTTTATTTCAGTTTGTCCTGCAGTATTGCATCACTGTACCTTGTAATTACATCTGCAACCCTGTACATGTGACTATTAAACTCTCTAATCTAATCTGACACCTTCATCCACACCGTCATTCCATTGAGGATCTCATTGTATCTTTGTATTGTATTGTACCTATTCAATGTCGTTACACAGGAGACTGGGGGGGGGGGGGGGCTGGAAGAGAGAAAGGAGAGAGATGCTCTCAGGAGAGCTAGCTGTCAGCTAATTACCTCTATTTCTCACACTCGCACCAGCGCACACACACACACACAAATGCAAGCACACACAATCTCTACACAAAATGATGCTGTCAGTTGGCTACATCCATCGCTCACACATGCACAAACATAATAACTGTGGCTCAGAGATATGCATCAGCCCAGACAACACAGCCAATGTGATCAAGTCCTGGACCTGCGGCCCAATTTATTGAAGTGAACCACTCTATTTCGTCCCTTCGCTATTTCGACACCGAACACAATCACCCTGTCTAGGAGAGGGGGTGACCTTGACAATTTATTGTTAAAACGAGAGGCTGCCTGGATCTTTAACTTAAAGACCCTTGCTCCCGTCGGTCTCAACGTAGACTTTGATCTGAAGCCATTCTTGTGATTACTGTGATTTTGCTATCCATTGTAAAATATTTATAGGCCTATGTAGCCAAATTGTATCCAAAACCATATTTTATTAATTCATGCTTTTTTAAATGTTCTATTTATCTATAAATCAACCAATGGAATCCAGCCAAATCCATCCATGATTACAGACACCTGTGTGTGTCCTTCCAACCATATAAACTAGTGACCCGCATTGTTTGTCATTATACCCTGATGAAGACAGCTTGTCCATCAAAATGTTGGTTGTTAAATTATTGCACTTGAGCTCCTAGAGTGTGAGGCTCTCCTTTTTTTTCAACTGGACCTGTGGACCAACACACTCTCATTCCCCAGCCAAGTCATCTAGGACCATAGGGATGGTGTAATGAACACGAGGTGAGACAGAAAGCTGGTTTCAAGCGCAGGGCGCAGCAGGTGTTTATTGCAAAGGACCACAGTAGGAGGCAGGTAGCTGGGTGCAGGGGCAGGCAGAAGGTCATACACAGGGGGTCCAAAAGGGCAACGGTACTGGCAGGAAAAAGGCTAGTAATGTAGTCCAGGAGATCAGGCAATAGGTAGACAACAGGACATCCGATAGGCTAAAATACAGGTGGGGAATATGCAAAAGACGTCGTTAGTGAGGCAGGCAAAAACCATTATAAACGGGAGGAGTAAATTACAGGAAACCCAGAGCTCAGAAAGACATGTGTCACAAAACAATACCTCACAGTGATGGGGTTAAAAGAACTGAACTAAATAGCGTGTGATAATGACATACAGGTGTGTGAACAGGTGATTAGAATTCAGGTGATTGGGATCTGGAGAGTGAGCTGCGTTCAGGGGATCTATGTGTTTGAGGGTGTGAGTTGGAAGCAGACGTTAGATGGAGCCACACATTTTCATATAACTAAATCTGCTGACAATTAGAAATGGGAGGGAAAAAACGAAGATACAGAAGAATTGGCTAAAATACAAATACATGAGCTAAGATAAGCTAGATGTAATTACATAAGCTAGAAACACAGGAAGTCTACACCCTTGTTACGACTTCTACTGAAGTCGATGCCTCCTTGTTCGGGCGGTGCTCGGCGGTCGACGTCACCGATCTTCTAGCCATCATTGATCCATGTTTCATTTTCCATTGGTTTTGTCTTGTCTTCCTACACAACTGGTTCCAATCCCATTCATTACATGTTGTGTATTTAACCCTCATGTCCTTGTCAGAGGTTGTTTATTGTTATGCTCGTGTTTTATGGATTGGTGTGCGACGTTTTCTTGTACCCACGTTTATTTTATTATGTACTTTGGTTTTGGAGTTTTGTTTTACGTTATTAAGCTACTCTATTATACCAAGTTTGATTCTCCTGCGCCTGACTTCCCTGCCACCTACACACATGTCATGACAACTCTTCAACTTTTTTCACAAATTGTTGCGTTATAAAGTGGGATTGAAATAGATTGAATTGTCATTTCTTGTCATTAATCTAGACAAAATATTCCATAATGTCGAAATGGAAAGAAAATTCTACAAATGTATTTATTTATAACTATAAATATAGTTGTGGCCAAGGCATCAGCTTGTCTTCCAGGGATCCAGCAACATTAAGGCAGTTATATACAATTAAAAATATTACATGACATTACATTTAATAACACTTTTCACAACACATTAAGTGTATTCCCTTAGGCCACTACTCTACTACCACATATCTACAAAACAAAAGCCATGTGTACGTGTGTGTAGAGTGCGTGTCTTGGTTTGACCTCACAGGGTGAGATCTTGCGTGGAGCCCCAGATCGAGGGAGAATATCAGTGATCTTGTATGTCTTCCATTTCCTAATAATTGCTCCCACAGTTGATGTCTTCAAACCAAGCTGCTTACCTATTGCAGATTCAGTCTTCCCAGCCTGGTGCAGGTCTACAATTTTGTTTCTGGTGTCCTTTGACAGCTCTTTGGTCTTGGCCATAGTGGAGTTTGGAGTGTGACTGTTTGAGGTTGTGGACAGGTGTCTTTTATACTGATAACAAGTTCATACAGGTGCCATTAATACAGGTAACGAGTGGAGGACAGAGGAGCCTCTTAAAGAAGAAGTTACAGGTCTGTGAGAGCCAGAAATCTTGCTTGTTTGTAGGTGAAATACTTATTTTCCACCATAATTTGCAAATAAATTCATTAAAAATCCTACAATGTGATTTTCAGGGAAAATAAATTCTCATTTTGTCTGTCATAGTTGAATTGTACCTATGATGAAAATTACAGGCCTCTCTCATCTTTTTAAGTGGGAGAACTTGCACAATTGGTGGCTGACTAAATACTTTTTTGCCCCACTGTACATACGTTTTTCCATCAGCAGGCTATGATTGATAATGTCAAAAGCTGAACTGAAGTCAACTGCCATGCTTATTAAATGTTCTTCCCTATAAGTGTGCTGAAAGTCTATTGTCAATTTGTTTTCAGTAAAATAGCATTGTAGCTGGTCAAACACCATTTTTTCCGAAGGTTTACTAAGGGTTGGTAACAGGCTAATTGGTTGGCTACTTTTTCTTCCTTCCAGGCCTTAGGGCACACACTTTCTAGTAGGCTTAGATTGAAGATATGGCAAATAAGAGTGGCAATATCATCCCCTATTATCCTCAGTAATGTTCCATCAAAGTTGTCAGACCCCAGTGGCTTGTCATTGTTGATAGACAACAATAATTTTTCCACCTCTTCCA
Source organism: Salvelinus fontinalis (assembly GCF_029448725.1). Classification (NCBI taxonomy): domain Eukaryota; kingdom Metazoa; phylum Chordata; class Actinopteri; order Salmoniformes; family Salmonidae; genus Salvelinus; species Salvelinus fontinalis. The sequence goes on from NC_074687.1 coordinate 17,091,293, forward strand.
CACTCACTTTACGGAATTCAAAATTACAATGCTTGTCTTTCATAATTTGATCAGTTATACTTGGATGTGTGGTGTCAGCGTTTGTTACTGGTATTTCATGCCTAAATTTGCTAATCTTGCCAATGAAAAAATCCTTAAAGTAATTGCCAATATCAGTGGGTTTCGTGATGAATGAGCCATCTGATTCAATTAATGACTGAGCTGAGTTTGCCTTTATGCCCAGAATTTAATTTAAGGTGCTCCAAAGCTTTTTACTACCATTCTTTATATAATTTATGTTTGTTTCATAGTATAGTTTCTTCTTCTTTCATCCAGTTTAGTCACATGATTTGTGTGACTTATTTTCAATTCCTTTTGCCTCATCCCTCTCCACCATACAATTTTTCCCTTCCTCATCAATCCACAGGGATGTGTCAAGTGCAGTGTCTGGTTGCTCCTCATTACACACCACCGACCAAAAAACATTCTTTACATCAACAACATATGAATCACTACAAAACGTATTGTATGACCTCTTATACACTATACTAGACCCAGCCTTTGAAACTTTAGTATTCCTAGATATGTGTAGAATATTGTGATCGCTACAACCAATGGATTTGGATACTGCATTAAAGCTGTAACGATCGTCGTATGGAGGAAGAGAGGAGAACCAAGGCGCAGCGTGAAAAGTATCCATTTTAATAGGATACGTAAACAAACAAATAAAATAACGATAAACAAGAATAACACGAAACGAAACAGTTCTGTCTGGTGAAGACACACAAAGACTGAAAATAAGCACCCACAAAACCCAACACAAAACAGGCTACCTAAATATGGTTCCCAATCAGAGACAATGACTAACACCTGCCTCTGATTGAGAACCATATCAGGCCAAACACAGAAATAGAAAAACATAGATAAACAAACATAGACTGCCCACCCCAACTCACGCCCTGACCATACTAAATAAAGACAAAAACAAAGGAAATTAAGGTCAGAACGTGACAGTACACCCCCCCCCCGCCCCCCCCCAAGGTGCGGACTTCGGCCGCAAAACCTGAACCTATAGGAGAGGGTCTGGGTGGTCATCTGTCCGCGGTGGCGGCTCTGGCGCAGGACGTGGACCCCACTCCACCATAGTCTTTGTCCGCTTTAGTGTCCTCCTAGGAACGGCGACCCTCGCCCCCGACCTAGGATAGGCAACCCTACTAAATGGCCCCACTGGACTGAGGGGCGCCTCTGGACTGAGGGGCAGCTCCGGACTGAGGGGCAACTCCGGACTGAGGGGCAACTCCGGACTGAGGGGCAGCTCCGGACTGAAGGGCAGCTCCGGACGGAAGGGCAGCTCCGGACTGAAGGGCAGCTCCCGACTGAAAGGCAGCTCCTGACTGGCGGGCGGCTCTGGCGGCTCCTGACTGGCGGGCGGCTCTGGCAGCTCCTGACTGGCGGGCGGCTCTGGCGGTTCCTGACTGGCAGGCGGCTCTGGCGGCTCCTGACTGACGGACGGCCCTGGAGGCTCCTGACTGACGGACGGCTCTGGCGGCTCCTGACTGACGGACGGCCCTGGCGGCTCCTGACTGACGGACGGCTCTGGCGGCTCCTGACTGACGGACGGCTCTAGCGGCTCAGGACAGACGGCTCAGGACAGACGGCTCAGATGGCGCTGGACAGACAGGCAGCTCAGATGGCGCTGGGCAGACGGGCAGCTCAGACGGCGCTGGGCAGACAGGCAGCTCAGATGGCGCTGGGCAGACAGGCAGCTCAGACGGTGCTGGACAGACGGGCACACCTGTAGGGAGGAGACAGAGAGACAGCCTGGTGCGTGGGGCAGGACCCACCAGGCTGGGGAGACCTACAGGAGGCTTGGTGTTAGGAGGAGGCACCTGAAGGACTGGGCTGTGGGGGAGCACAGGAGCTCTGGTGCGCAGTCTTGGAACCACTCCCCCAGGCTGGATAACTACTCTAGCCCGGACCCTCCAGAGTGCAGGCACAGGTTGAACCGGGCTGTGGGTGAGCACTGGAGATCTAGTGCCTACTACGCGCACCTCTCCCTTAGGCTCCACTCCCACATTTGCCCGGCACGAGCGGAGCGCAGGCATAGGACGCACTCCTCCCAGCGCCCCGGAGACACAGCACGCAGAGCCGGCGCAGGATACCCTGGACCGAAACGGCGTACAGGAGACCAGACACGCTGAGCAGACACAATACGCCCTGGCTGGATGCCCACACTCACATGAAACTTTCGGGGGGCTGCCCTATAGCGCACCGGGCTATGGGCACGTACTGGCGACACCATGCGCTTAATCGCATAACACGGTGCCTGACCAGTAACGTGCTGCTTATAATAAGCACGAGGAGTGAGCTCAGGTCTGCTACCTGGCTTAGCCACACTCCCCAAAAACAATTGGGGGCTGCCTCTCGTACCTGTCGCGCTGCCTTGCTGCCTCCTCATATCGCCACCGCTCAGCTTTCGCTGCCTCCAGCTCTGCTTTGGGGCGGCGATATTCCCCAGCCTGTACCCAGGGTCCTTTCCCATCCAGAATCTCCTCCCAGGTCCAGGAGTCCTGCAATCGCTGCTGCTGCTGCCCGTTACCACGCTGCTTGGTCCTTTTTTGGTTGGTTCTGTAACGTTCGTCGTATGGAGGAAGAGAGGAGAACCAAGGCGCAGCATGAAAAGTATCCATTTTAATAGGATACGTAAACAAAAAACAAAATAACATTAAACGAGAATAACACGAAACGAAACAGTTCTGTCTGGTGCAGACACACAAAGACTGAAAATAACCACCCACAAAACCCAACACAAAACAGGCTACCTAAATATGGTTCCCAATCAGAGACAATGACTAACACCTGCCTCTGATTGAGAACCATATCAGGCCAAACACAGAAATAGAAAAACATAGATAAACAAACATAGACTGCCCACCCCAACTCACGCCCTGACCATACTAAATAAAGACAAAAACAAAGGAAATAAAGGTCAGAACGTGACAAAAGCACATTTCTGCAGCATTAGTAAAGATGTGATCAATACACGATTTCATTCCTGTGCTGTTTGTAACTACACTGGTAGCTTGACTAATAACCTGAACTAGGTTGCAGGTACTGGTTACAGTTTGAAGCTTTTTCTTGAGTGGGCAGCTTGATGAAAGCCAGTCAATATTTAAATCACCCAGAAACTATACCTCTCTGTTGATATCACATACAGTGCCTTCGGAAAGTATTCAAACCTCTTGACTTTTTCCACATTTTCTTACGTTACAGCCTTATTCTAAAATGGATTCAATTGTTTTTTTCCCCCTCAATCTAAACACAATCCCCCATAATGACAAAGCAAAAATAGGTTTTTAGACATTTTTGCTAATTTATAAAATCTCCCATTTACGTAAGTATTCAGACCCTTTACTCAGTACTTTGTTGAAGAACCTTTGGCAGCGATTACAGCACCGATTATTCTTAGGAATGATGCTATAAGCTTGGCACACCTGTATTTGGGGAGTTTCTCCCAATCTTCTCCGCAGATCCTCTCAAGCTCTGTCAGGTTGGATGGGGAGCGTTGCTGTACAGCTATTTTCAGGTCTCTCCAGAGATGTTAAATCGGGTTCAAGTCCGGGCTCTGGCTGGGCCACTCAAGTACATTGAGATACTTGTTCCGAAACCACTCCTGCGATGTCTTGGCTGTGTGCTTAGGGTCATTGTCCTGTTGAAAGGTGAACCATCGCCCCAGTCTGAGGTCCTGAGCTGGAGTAGGTTTTCATCAAGGATCTCCCTGTACTTTGCTCTGTTCATCTTTGCCTCGATCCTGACTAGTCTCCCAGTCCCTGCCGCTGAAAAATATCCCCACAGTATGATGCTGCCACCACCGTGCTTCACCGTAGAGATGGTGCCAGGTTTACAGAGCATTCAGGACAGAGAGTTCAATCTTGGTTTCATCAGACCAGAGAATCATGCTGTCATGTGCCTTTTGCTGAGTTACTTCCGTCTGGCCACTCTACCGTAAAGGCCTGATTGGTGGAGTGCTGCAGAGATGGTTGTCCACAAAGGAACTCTAGAGCTCTGTCAGTGTGACCATCAGGTTTTTGGTCACCTCCTTGACCAAGAGGCCCTTCTCCCCCTATTGCTCAGTTTGGCCGGGCGGCCAGCTCTAGGAAGAGTCTTGGTAGTTCCAAACATCTTCCATTTAAGAATGATGGATGCCACTGTGTTGTTGGGGACCTTCAATGCTGCATAAATGTTTTGGTACCATTCCCCAGATCTGTGCCTCAACACAATCCTGTCTTGGGGGTCTACGGACAATTCCTTCAACCTCATGGCTTGGTTTTTGCTCTGACATGCACTGTCAACTGTGGGACCTTACATAGAAAGGTATGTGGCTTTCCAAATCATGTCCAATCCATTGAATTTACCACAGGTGGATTCCAATCAAGTTGTAGAAACATCTCACAGGTGATCAATGGAAACAGGATGCTCCTGAGCTCAATTCAGAGTCTCATAGCAAAGAGGCTGAATACTTATGTTAATAAGGTATTTCTGTTTTGTATTTTTAACATATTCGCATAATTAAAAAAAAACTGTTTTCACATTATTGTATGTAGATAGCTAAGGGAAAAAATGTACTTTTTCAATTTTAGAATAAGGTTGTAACGTAAATAAAATGTGGAAAAAGTCAAGGGGTCTGAATACTATCAGAATGCACTGTACATTATCAAGCATTTCACATATGTTATCCAGATACTGACTGTTACTACTTGGTGGTCTATAGCAGCTTCCCACCAGAATTAAACTTTAGGTTAGGCAGATGAACCTGTAGTCATATTACTTCAACAGTATTTAACATGAGATCCTCTCTAATCGTTACAGGAATGTGGTTCTGAATATAAACAGCAACACCTCCACCATTGGCATTTCTGTATTTTCTGTAGATGTTATAACCATGTATTGTTACACCTGTATCATCAAAGGTATTATATAAGTACGTTTCAGATATTTTCAGAATATGAATGTCATCTGTTACTAGCAAGTTATTGATTTCATGAACCTTGTTTCTTTAGCTATACATGTTAACGTTGGCAATTTTGAGCACTATTCTGGGATGCTTGATTGTTTTCACTGCTTAACTGGAAAGCTTAGCAGAAGTAGGCATGCTCATGTTATTTATGTTAGTGTAGGGTGAGCTGCACACAGTGGACTTCCTACTAGGGCACACCACCTCAGTGGTAATAGTATAACTCTGGTTCATAGGCACATGACTACAGCATACAATAGCTGTAGGATCAGCAGAGGCTTTCAGGGCAGTTAGAGGGACATAAAATAGGTTACCTAAATTGTCTACCAATGACCCTAGGATAATGTTAATTTGCCTGAAGCATTATGACAACTCGGCGACACAATGATAGGGATTAACTGAGCTGGGCTTGGGTCATTGATAAGTCATTGTCTCAACGCAGCCTTATAATGCTGTAAAAGGATCTAGGAACCCAAATGATTTGGGTGGATCCCATCCTCCTTAAAAAATGGACCTTGTTTCCAGAGTGTATCAAAATTGTTAATACATTTTACACACACAGAGCTGCAATAGTCACGTAGCCAGTTATGGAGGGCTAAAAGTCTGCTGAACTATTCAATACCACGATTTAAGGAGGTCACATGGCCAGATATTATGGGGCGTTTGTTGGTGTCAAGCAGAGACCCAATTTTTTTTAATACATCTTCAGCTGTTCTGAGCTGCCCTTCATAATGTCATTGAATCTCACATAAACTAGGATAGACTCAATTTCATGATGCAGGTTTAAAATGTTTGGGAGCAGCTTATTTTTGTTGTGTACTCATGTTCACGGATAGCACAAAGTTTTTTCTCCAGGTACTGAGACATTTCTCAGCATTGAACTGCCCAATACAATGGCCACAAGAAGCAGGGTAGTGTACGCCCGCAGCTCCCGGCGATAGGTCCAGACATCCCACAGCAGGCAGAGCCCCGTTAGATCCTGAGAAAGGGAAAGGAGCCGAACTCGAAGCAGACACAGGCAGTCCCAGCGATGTAGGTGCAGTTAGATCAGGCACCAGGGTGGGGCAGCTATTCTTCATCTTGATCTGCTAATAAGTTATATGGACTCTAAATAATAGGGGTTGGCATTATTTTTTAATTATCTTCCTCTGTCCCCATACATACAACATCTGTAAGGTCCCTCAGTCAAGCACAGGTTCAACTGCAAAGACCAGGGAGGTTTTCGAAAGCCTCATAAAGAAGGGCAGCGATTGGTAGATGGATAACAACAACAAATCAGACATGGAATATTATCTTTAAGCATGGTCAAGTTAATAATTAGGATATGGATGATTGGATGTATTAAACCATCCAGACACATCAAAGATGCCATCTTCCTTCTGCACTGAGCTGCAGGATAAGAAGGAAACTACTTAGGGATGTCACAATGAATTGATTTTAAAACAGCTACTTCAATGGCTGTGACGGTAGAAAACTGAGGATGGATCAACAACATTGTAGTGGCTCCACAATAATGGCCTAAATGACAGAATGAAAAGAAGAATAGAAATATACAGAATAACATGCAGGTACTAAAGTAAATAAAAAATTAACTGCCTCATTATTTTTAAGCACGGTGGTGGCTGCATCATGGTGTGGGTATGCTTGACATCGGCAAAGGCTGGGTAGTTATTCAAGATGAAAAGAAAGAGGATAGACCTAAGTAGAGGCAAAATCCTAGAGGAAAACCTGTTTTAGCCTGCTTACAACAGACACTGGGAGAGGAATTCATCTTCTAGCATCTTTTTAACCTACAACACAAAGCCAAATCTACTCAGTGAATGTTCCTACGTAGCCAAGTTACAGTTTTGACTTAAATCTGCTTGAAAAGACTTGAAAATTGCTGTCTAGCCATGATCCCCAACACCTTGACAGAGCTTGAAGAATTTTGAAAAGAATAATGGGCAAATATAAGCTCTGATAAAACTTACCCAAGAAGACTCACAGCTGTAATCACAGCCAAAGGAGTTTTAACATGTATTGATTCAGGGGGGTGGATACTTATCTAATCAAGGTATATTAGTGTTTTATTTTCATTAATATCATTTTTTAAAATAATTTCTCTTCCACTTAGCGTATTTTGTGTAGATTGTTGGAAAAAAAGAACATTAAATCAATCCCACTTTGTAACACAATAAAATGTGAAGAAATCCTATGTGGGTGTAGACTTTCCATGGGCCCTGTACACTACCTTTCGATTACATTTGACATCCTGCAATTGAGACCTGGAGAAGACAGATGAGCTGAGTCATAATCACTTGACACAGCACACCCTTGACTTACTGTACTTGTCTGTTGTCTTGTTTGTATTTACAGTAGCCTACTTCCTCTTCATCTAAACCAGACCAGCACAAGCATGGTCAGACATTATTGATACAGAATAAATTATATGATATGGCTATGAGGAAGTTATGCGTCTTCAAAATAATAAAAGGGATTGAAGACGAACACTCAGAAAGGTCAAAGATTATATTGGGTTAACGCTGTTTACCGGTGTACAGTCCGCCGCAGAAACCCCGCGCTGGAATTTCCGCGGAGGGCGGACGTCACTGGTTACCACAGCTACAAAGTCATAATTATGGCTAAACCCCAGCCTATTTCTTGAATTAATCTTCTTAAAATCTGATTCGAAACCTAACCCTAACCACGCTGCTAACATTATACCTGACCCTGACCTTAAATTAAGACCAAAAAGCAAATTTTTGTTTTCATGAATTTGTACGATAGAGACAATTTTGACTTTGTGGCGGTGGTAACTAGTGATAAACCCGGAAGGCAAGAACAGTGCTATTCAAGGAGGAAGTTCAAACTCTCTGGAGTTTCTGAAAGCGGCGTGTTGACGCATGAAAATGTGTTCCTCTTTGCGTAAAAAGGCACATCGCCCCTGGACATGCAGCATTCATAACACACTTGTAGAGAAGCTTTTATCTAGTAGTTATCTCGTAGTTTTATCTAGTAGTTATTTCCGTTTATTTGATATTATTATTGCATTTACTTGACAACATGTCAGAAGTCTTCATTATAGATCTAATTCACTGTCGGTGTCCGCAGCACAGCTCGTGCGTGGAGAGACAAGTAAAAAGCGTCACAGGTAGGAGCGATGTCGGCTTTCAAATATATCTACTATTCGGACCACACGTTCAACGTTGTAATGCAAACGGCGAGAACAAGGTGTCTTTGCTGGAAACGTTTTTCAGTCAGAAGACAAACGTCCACATATTGGACTACACCACTGTTACGGAGTCTTGGTACCGTTTCAAACTAGCCGTGGACCAACTGGACTTGCGAACGGTTCGGGTCTTCACCTCAAAAAACAGGCGACCAATGTTTGAAGCATACATTGAGCAACTTTTCACGGAGGTGTATACATTTGAGTACATCACATCCAATGACCTCCCGTGCCCTGGTCATGTGCAATGCGACTCACCTTTAGCTCCACCTGTCAGTGAGGTCAGAGAGGAGGTCAGAAGCTTTCTACAGCAGTTACCTGCTAAAGGAGACGTCACCATACTGAGGTCCACTTTCATTTCAGGTAGGTGTGTGTGTAATACAGTATCTATTACTGTAGTGTAATATTATGCTGAATTATCTGAAGACTATCATTCAGCAACCAGTGAACAGTCCCTCCCTTCTTTCCTCTTCACCCCCTCTCCCCTCCCACCATACATACACCTCTTCTCTCTCAATTCAATGTAAGGGCTTTATTGGCATAGGAAACATGTTATCATTGCCAAAGCAAGTGAACTAGATAATAAACACAAGTGAAATAAACTATCAAAATTAACAGTAAACATTACACTCACTAAAGTTCCAAAATAATAAAGACATGACAATGTCATATTATGTGCAAATAGTTAAAGTACAAAAGGGAAAATAAATAAACATAAATATTGGTTGTATTTACAATGGTGTTTGTTCTTCACTGGTTGCCCTTTTCTTGTGGCAACAGGTCACAAATATTGCTGCTGTGATGGCACACTGTGGTATTTCACCCAATAGATATGGGAGTTTATCAAAATTGGTTTTGTTTTCTAATTCTTTGTGGATCTGTGTAATATGTGTCTCTAATATGGTCATACATTTGGCACGAGGTTAGGAAGTGCAGCTCAGTTTCCACCACATTTTGTGGGCAGTGTGCACATAAGCCTGTCTTCTCTTGAGAGCCAGGTCTGCTTACGGCAGCCTTTCTCAATAGCAAGGCTATGCTCACTGAGTCTGTACATAGTCAAAGCTTTCCTTCATTTTGGGTCAGTCACAGTGATCAGGTATTCTGCCACTGTGTACTCTCTGTTTAGGGCCAAATAGCATTTTAGTTTGCTCTTTTTTTGTTTGTTAATTCTTTCCTATGTGTCAAGTAATTATCTTTTTTGTTTTCTCATGATTTGGTTGGGATTAACACGACCATTTTGTGAATTCTTCTGCATGCAGAGTCTCAATTTGGTGTTTGTCACATTTTGTGAATTCTTGGTTGGTGAGCGAACCCCAAACCTCACAACCATAAAGGGCAATGATATTGATTCAAGTATTTTTAGCCAGATCCTAATTGGTACGTCAAATTTTATGTTCCTTTTGATAGCATAGAAGGCCCTTCTTGCCTTGTCTCTAGGCTCGTTCACAGCTTTGTTGAAGTTACCTGTAGCGCTGATGTTTAGGCCGAGGTATGTATAGTTTTTTGTGTGCTCTAGGGCAACGGTGTCTAGATGGAATTTGTATTTGTGGTCCTAGCAACTGGACCCTTTTTGGAACACTATTATTTTTGTCTTTCTGAGATTGACTTTCAGGGCCCAAGTCTGACAGAATCTGTACAGAAAATCTAGATGCTGCTGTAGGCCCTCCTTGGTTGGGGACAGAAGCACCAGATCATCAGCAAACAGTGACATTTGACTTCAGATTCTAGTAGGTTGAGGGCGGGTGCTGGAGACTGTTCTAGTTCCCTCGCCAATTCGTTGATATATATGTTGAAGAGGGTGGGGCTTAAGCTGCGTCCCTGTCTCACCCCATGGCCCTGTGGAAAGAAATGTGTGTGTTGTTTGCCAATTTTGTTTGTGTACATGGATTTAATAATGTCGTATGTTTTACCCCCAACACCACTTTCCATCAATTTGTATAGCAGACCCTCATGCCAAATTGAGTCAAAAGCTTTTTTGAAATCAACAAAGCATGAGAAGACTTTGCCTTTGTTTTGGTTTGTTTGTTTGTCAATTAGGGTGTGCAGGGTGAATACGTGGTCTGTCGTACGGTAATTTGGTAAAAAGCCAATTTGACATTTGCTTAGTACATTGCTTTCACTGAGGAAATGAATTAGTCTGCTGTTAATGATAATGCAGAGGATTTTCCCAAGGTTGCTCCCACAGTAGTTATTGAGGTCAAATTTGTCTCAACTTTTGTGGATTGGGGTGATTAGTCCTTGGTTCCAAATATTGGGGAAGATGCCAGGGCCAAGGATGATGGTAAAGAGTTTAAGTATAGCCATTTGGAATTTGTGGTCTGTATATTTGATCATTTCATTGAGGATACCATCAACACCACAGGCCTTTTTGGGTTGGAGGGTTTGTAATTTGGCCTGTAGTTCATTCAATGTAATTGAAGAATCCAGTGGGTTCTGGAAGACTTTAATAGTTGATTCTAAGATTTGTATTTGATCATGTATATGTTTTGCTGTTTGTTATATATAGAGACAAAAAGATTGGAGAAGAGGTTTATCCATACATCTCCGTTTTAAAAAAATAACTCTTTGTGTTGTTTGTTTAGAGTTTTCCAATTTTCCCAGAAGTGGTTAGATTGTTTGGATTCTTCAATTACATTGAGCTGATTTAGGTGGGCCTGGTCATAAAGGCTGTTCAATTCCAGGGTGGAGTGGTGTGCCAGGTAAACATTTGGTTTTGAGGCACAGTCACAGGAAATACTTGCGTTCTCTCTTCCTCGCTCTCTCCCCACTTTGTCTCTCTCTCTGTGTGTGTGTGTGTGTGTGTGTGTGTGTGTGTGTGTGTGTGTGTGTGTGTGTGTGTGTGTGTGTGTGTGTGTGTGTGTGTGTGTGTGTGTGTGTGTGTGTGTGTGTGTGTGTGTGTGTGTGTGTGTGTGTGTGTGTGTGTGCGCGCGCGCGCGTGTGTGTAGACTGTTTCTCCCATGGGTTCACCACACGTACAGGAGGTATTTCCTCCATCTCCACCCTCTCCTCTCTCAACCTGTTCAGTAGCTCCAGACGCAGAGACCCCAGGACCCTCGTAGCCGAGAACATCCGCAGACTAGCCCAAAAGGCTGGGTTCTACCCCCGACTCCTGCACCTGGTCAAGGTACCACAGCACAGCGAATAACATTCATGTAGCCTCTCTGGATGTAAGTGTAACACTGCCTCAAGAGGTCAACCAGAAGAAGACTGGCTACAGAGTGTGAACTATACTGTGACATGCGGAGGGTCTCTATTTTTTTCACGGGACTTCACACGCTTAACTTTATCTCCGAAGTTATAATCCCTTTTGGTCAAGTTTCCCCCACACAGCGGTGCAGGCCGAGCGTGTCGCTATAGTAAACGTCTCGAGTTGCACAAAAGGGAATGTAACGTTGCGGATAAAGTTCAGAATGACACAATTTCACGTGTACAACATCTAATGACCTACATCACTATACTGAGAGTGTATCCGTTTCTAAAAATACATATATTTTTTTTGAGATTTTGTTCATGTATTTTGCGTGCCCTAATACTGAACAACAAGCAATAAGGAAGTGAATCGCGGCTGGGGTAAGTTTCTCATAAACAACATAGGATGCATTTTCTCCGTTGTTTTTTTATGGAAGGACACTCTGGTAGGCCTACATTATGATCAAATAGCCACAGTAGCCTACTTGACCACTGTTAGTTTTAACTTAAAGGGTACAGCCTGTGTTCACGGTAAACATACGCCCGAAGTTGCACAGAATTTTCACAATGTTCAAGTTTGCACTCAGCAGACCTGAAATTAGCTGACGATGAACAAAAATTAGAGGAAACATTGGTCTGGACCCTTCTATAACAAGCCATTTACATAAAAAAAAAAGAGATTTACTTCAGACATAGGAAAATTCTCCTTGAATATTTACCACTGTAGCAGAAAAAAAGGCATTTTAAATAAATAGGAGAATGGTTCAATTAGAATTAATTATAGACCCCCCCAAAGTTGACTTTGTTGCATTTAGGGGCATTCATGTCTCATTCAGAGGGTCTGAGACCCCCCTGGGCCCCCCATAATATGCACTCTGACAGGCCACGCCTCTTAATAACCTGGTTCCTCTAGGTTTTTTCTGAGGTTCCTGCCTTTTAGGGAGTGTTTCTGTGCTTCTGCCTCTGCATTGCGTGCTCTTTGGGGTTTTAAGCTAGATATCTGTAAAGCACTTTGTGACAACTGCTGATGTAAAAAGGGCTTTATAAAATACATTTGATTGATTGAGGTCTAGACCGTTATGGCACAGGGAGGTAGTGCACGTGTCCTGTACATCGTGTAACACTCACTCCAGTGGGTTGTAGAAAACATCACTGACATCATTAAGTGGTTAATGCTGAATAGCTGTTTCTGCCAGGTGAACCACAGCAGTGACGTATGGGTGATGGGAAAGGAAGAGGAGCCACACGACTATGATGGCATCGTAACCAATCAGAGAGGTGTTGTCATAGCTGCGCCAGGAGCTGATTGCATGCCCCTCCTCTTCACTGACCCCGTGGCCAGGGTCATCGGAGTAGCTCACGCTGGTGAGACACACACATACACTTTAAGTACAAGACAGTATTAATATTCCGTAGAAAGATGTCTGCTGGTGCGTCATTATAAAGTGTTCCTTTGTGTTTCCCTCTCTCAGGATGGAAAGGAACCCTGATGGGTGTTGCCATGGCTACAGTCAACGCCATGGTGAGGGGATTCGGCAGCAGGGCGTGTGACGTCACCGTGGTGATCGGGCCGTCGGTGGGGGCCTGTTGCTTTACACTGGAGAGAGAGCAGGCTGCAGACTTCTACTCTATCCACCCTGACTGTGTTCCTGACATGGCCGAGACCAGGCCTCATGTCAACATACGACTAGCCACCAGGTTAGTTTGGCCAACTATACAACACATAGACAAATAGCACGTTCAAGCAGATCCCTTTTCTCAAACATCGTTGGTCACTGCCTTTCAAAGTGTTGCATTATGGGGATAAAAATTGTCCGACATGTCGACTGCATGAACTTTACAAAAATCTTGTGATCAAGTTTCTGCAGTTGCTCTTCACCAACTTCATCCTGCAGCCATCGCCTGAATTGTGGAAAGCTCTATTGTCAACCAATCATTTTTTTTGTTTTTACCCACGCAAACATGATCAAAGACATGACTGAAACAGGAAACATCTTTGTCACGATTCGTGTATACACTGGATATATACAAATGAATGTGATATTTGAGTCTCTCTGTCACTTATTGATTGTACAATGTACACGTATAGTATGCCAGTTTGTGAGTGTGCGATATGGGGGTTAGAAAGAAAAACTTTTCTAAAACAATGGCAACACTGCCATGTTGATCTGACCCTTGCTGTTGGAAAACCACATTAATATCTGACTTCCGGGCCTCCCGAGTGGCGCAGCGGTCTAAGGCACTACATATCTGGGTTCAATCCCGGGCTGTGTCGCAGCCGGCCGCGACTGGGAGACCCATAAGGCGACGCACAATTGGCCCAGCATCATCCGGGTTAGGGGAGGGTTTGGCCAGCCAGGATGTCCTTGTCCCACCCCTCTCTAGCGACTCCTGTGGCGGGCCGGGAGCATTAACACTGACACGGTCGCCAGTTGTACGGTGTTTCCTCCGACACATTGGTGCGGCTGGCTTCCGGGTTAAGTGAGCAGTTTGTCAAGAAGCAGTGTGGCTTGTCGTGTTTCGGAGGATGCATGGCTCTCGACCTCCCGTATAGGAGTTGCAGCAATGGGACAAGACTGTAACTACCAATTGGAAAGAAAAAGTAGTAAAAAAAATAATTTAACAAATATATAAATATCAGACTTCCGGCTATCGCAGTTGCACTTCACCCGACTTCGCTCCTCGACTTTCGTGTACATTCAGTTGCTTGAGCCTTACCACTCTTTCTCTGACGTAATGTCCTTAAATCACTAATAATAAAAAAAGCATTGACTCCCAGTTGAAATAACTCCACAGGGTCAATAATGAGGTCACTATGAGGTCAAACTATGATGTGGTTTTTATGATAGGTGCTGCTAGGCTGGAGAGTCGTCTGATTGATTTCCTATAGGGTGTTACCAGGTTACCGCTCTACCTGATTTACTACCATAGAGTCAGTTCCCCCCAGCCACTCATCTGATTGCAAAGACAAAGGTCATGCCCTGGGAGTGATCTCTGTGATTGGATACTGGTTGTGTAGGGTGATACTATTGAAATGATCATTAGTCCCATCAGGTTAATGGATTACCAATCTAACCAGCAGAATGATGGAGAGTCTAACTAAAGGGGCAGTATTTCTTCTGAACACAAATTTCACCCTTGGGGCATGCTGACCATGGAATAATTAAAGTAGAATAATCTACATTGTTTAGATCAGGGTTTCTTCTTTTCCTGTGTTTTTAAACCTCCACGTTCTCCATTCCAGAATACTTCTCCAGAGGGAAGGGGTCCTGCCTGAGCGTATCCATGATGACACAGTGACTGACAGGCCGAGCGTGACCCTGTGCACCTCCTGTCACCCTGAGGCCTTCTTCTCCCACGTCAGGGACGGGCTTGACTTCGGAACACAGATGGGCTTCCTGTGGATGGACGAAGCAGGAACTACTGACTGTTTCAGTAGTTCAGAACACTGAATTCATTTATGTACAGTACCAGTCAAAAGTTTTAGAACACCTACTCATTGCAGGGTTTTTCTTTATTCTGACTATTTTCTACATTGTAGAATAATAGTGAATACATCAAACCTATGAAATAACACATATGGAATCATGTAGTAATCAAAATGAATGATTGTCCCACTAAGCGCAAACCAGATGGGATGGCGTATCTCTGCGCCACTCGAATGCTGTGGTAGCCATGCTGGTTAAGTGTGCCTTAAATTCTAAATAAATCACTGACAGTGTCACGAGCAAAGCACCCCCACACCATCCCACATCCTCGTCCATGCTTCACGGTGGGAACCACACATGCAGAGATCATCCGTTCACCTACTCTGCGTCTCACAGAGACACGATGGTTTAACTTTAAAAGTTCTTGAAATTTTCCTCATTGACTGACTTTCATGTCTTAAAGTCATTATGGGTTGTCTTTTCTCTTTGCTTATTTGAGCTGTTCTTGACGTAATATGGACTTGGTCTTTTACCAAATAGGGCTATCTTCTGTATACCACCCCTACCTTGTCACAACACAACTGATTGGCTCAAACGAATTAAGATGGAAAGAAATTCCACAAATGAACAGGCACACCTGTTAATTGAAATGCATTCCAGGTGACTACCTCATGAAGCTGGTTGAGAGAATGCCAAGAGTGATTAAAGCTGTCGTCAAGGCAAAGGGTGGCTACTTTGAAGAATCTTACATATAACATATTTTGATTTGCTTAATACTTTTTTGGTTACTACATGATTCCCATGTGTTATTTCATCGTTTTGATGTCTTCACTATTATTCTACAATGTAGAAAATAGTCCAAATAAAGAAAAACCTTTGAATGAGTAGGTGTGTCCAAACATTTGACTGGTACTGTATATTAAATGCACATGTAGCCATATCTGTCTGTGGTAAAGTTGCATGCAACATAAAAGCGGTACATTCCAGATCTTTCCATGAATATTCACTTCATATGCAAACACTTATTCATACACAATGCATTATTGTGTTTGTGTGAGGATACAGTATTATTTTGGTGCCAATATTTTGGTTCCACAGAAATACAGTAGCAGGAAATCTGATATATCAAAAGGTGGCGATAGCTCCACCAAAATAATACTGTATCCTCACACAAATACAATAATGCATTGTTTGTTTATCTTTGTCTAAAGATCTCAGGAATCACATCTGTATGAATAGGCCATGTGGAGTGCACATAAATGAAAACCCAATATAGAACATTTGATTAAAAGAACCTCCATAGCAAGGCATATAAAGTCTATCTTGTATGATCTTGTATTTTAGTGTTTTATGAGGCCATGGTCTATTAAAACTACCGTTAAACACGTCTTCACTGCATTGTATAAGTTCCACACCAGCTACTTTAATTAAACCTGACTAATTAAGACCAACAGCTGTGCTTAATATGTCCTAATATAATAACCTAACCACACAGAGAGAGGGGAGAGACAGACAGAGGGGGGGACAGACACAGATAGGGGAGAGAGAGAGGGGGGGAGACAGACAGAGAGAGGGGGAGAGAGAGGGGGGGGACAGACACAGAGAGGGGGAGAGAGAGAGGGGGGGAGACAGACAGAGAGAGGGGGGGACAGACAGAGAGAGGGGGGAGACAGACAGAGAGAGGGGGGAGACAGACAGAGAGAGGGGGGAGACAGACAGAGAGAGGGGGGGAGACAGACAGAGAGAGGGGGGAGACAGACAGAGAGAGGGGGGAGACAGACAGAGAGAGGGGGGAGACAGACAGAGAGAGGGGGGGAGACAGACAGAGAGAGGGGGGAGACAGACAGAGAGAGGGGGGAGACAGACAGAGAGAGAGAGGGGGAGAGAGAGGGGGGGACAGACACAGAGAGGGGGAGAGAGAGAGGGGGGGAGACAGCCAGAGAGAGGGGAGAGACAAACAGAGAGGGGGGAGACAGACAGAGAGAGGGGGGAGACAGACAGAGAGAGGGGGGGACAGACAGACAGAGAGAGGGGGGAGACAGACAGAGAGAGGGGGGAGACAGACAGAGAGAGGGGGGAGACAGACAGAGAGAGGGGGGGAGACAGACAGAGAGAGGGGGGAGACAGACAGAGAGAGGGGGGAGACAGACAGAGAGAGAGGGGAGACAGACAGAGAGAGGGGGGAGACAGACAGAGAGAGGGGGGAGACAGACAGAGAGAGGGGGGGAGACAGACAGAGAGAGGGGGGAGACAGACAGAGAGAGGGGGGAGACAGACAGAGAGAGAGGGGAGACAGACAGAGAGAGGGCGGGAGACAGAGTGGACGGAATGCAGTATATATATTATAGGTAGTGTTGTTGCAGACATTGGGCGCTAGGGTGCAGTATTAGCTTTGTTATAAGCAGTAGGTCTGTTTTACTGGGAGAACGAGTCAAGACACTGGGGGATACAGGCCTCTAAACACGGTAGTGTCCTCACAATACCAGCAACCCTATGAACAGGTTCAGAACTGGTCTTAATGGCTTAGGTGTTGGACTGATCTATGTAAGGTTGAGAGTTTGAGTGCGAGCGGCCAGGTGGAGAGTTTAGCCAGGACAACATCAAGGGTTAGCACTGTGTGGTAAGTGCCAAGGGATCTCTAACAGTCTCTGAAAGTACACATACACACTCACACATAGTGGAGCTGGTAGATCTCAGATGACAGTGTGCGTTTGGGTGTGTCAGTGTAAATGATATTGGAGTCTTTCACACCATCATTCTGCCAGAACAGCACAGGAAGCCACAGCCTGAGAGGGTGAGACATATACACCCTTCCTGGGATCAACTGGTGTGTCTGTGTGACCCGATCAGGTTTTAGCCCCTGTGGTGTAATAGGACCTGTCGAGAACTTTACTCATTCATCTGCCAGTGTAATTACTGACTGCATCACCTCTGTCTGACTGACTGGACTGTTGTGACATGTATGTGTGTTGCATGTGTATGTGAATTCGTCAGTACCGTAGGAAGGAACACATTACTGCAGTACTTTGCAGATATCGGTGTTGCATGTTTGATTGTTTACGTTCAAATGAATGGAAGCCTCTGTTAGGAGAGACACTGTCAGGATTGCCCTGTCCTTGTGTCCCCAATCTTCTTCCTTCTGACTGAACTTACCCTCCCAACAGTACGTAGGAAACAAGCACTGACCTACAAATGAAACCATTGTTTTTTGGGGGGTGGCAGGGTAGGCTAACGATGGGCCAGTAACAGAAAGGTTTCTGGTTCATAATCCCCGAGACAATTTGGTGACAAATCTGTGTGTTTCCTTGAGCAAGGCACTTAACCCTAATTGCTCCTGTAAATCGCTCTGGATAAAAGCGCCTGCTAAATGACATAAATGTCAATTGTTTTGATACAAAGATTTGGTCCAATTTGATCCAGCAACAAAACAACTGTTTTCTCTGTTTATTACAGCCGTCACATCACATGTGAGAGTGAGGATATACACCTAACCTCACTACTTTGTCTGTCTGTAGAAAACAGTTCTGAGAAATGAACTAGCTGTAAAAAATTTCCATCTATGATCTAGGGTGTTTTGGGTCTCTCTCTCTGTCTGCAGATTTCTCTGTCTCTCTGTACCTCTGGGTCTGCAGATCATCATGAGACTGAGGGAAACTGGCTCTGGCTGTCACATGTGACAAGGAGGGGAGGGGAAAGAAAGGAGAGCAGATATAGAATAGAGAAGGGGGAGGAGGAAATGCATAAGGAGGAGAGGAGTGAAGAGGAGAGGAGAGAAGGGGACTAGGAACTGTATAAGTACCACTTCTAACCACTTTTGATTTGATTGATAATCTAACACAGTCAGTCTGAATGATCAGTCTCAGTCTAGTCACAGCCAGAGAGCAGCATGTTCAAGACAAATCCCAAACTAACCACCAGGTTGTTGTGTCTGCAAATGGATGGCTCTTTCAGCATTCCAGACAGCACTCTCTCTCTCTCTCTCTCTCTCTCTCTCTCTCTCTCTCTCTCTCTCTCTCTCTCTCTCTCTCTCTCTCTCTGTCTCTCTCTCTCTCTCTCTCTCTCTCTCTCTCTCTCTCTCTCTCTCGCTCGCTCGTTTGCTTTTCCCTTCTTCTATTTCCTTCAATTTCTCTTTCTCTCTGTCTCTCTCTCTCTCTCTCTCTCTCTCTCTCTCTCTCTCTCTCTCTCTCTCTCTCTCGCTCGCTCGTTTGCTTTTCCCTTCTTCTATTTCCTTCAATTTCTCTTTCTCTCTCTCTCTCTCTCTCTCTCTCTCTCTCTCTCTCTCTCTCTCTCTCTCTCTCTCTCTCTCTCTCTCCTCTCTCTCTCTCTCTCTCTCTCTCTCTCTCTCTCTCTCCTCTCTCTCTCTCTCTCTCTCTCTCTCTCTCTCTCTGTCTCTCTCTCTCTCTCTCTCTCTCTCTCTCTCTCTCTCTCTCTCTCCCTCTCTCTCTCTCTGTCTCTCTCTCTCTCTCTCTCTCTCTCTCTCTCTCTCTCTCTCTCTCTCTCTCTCTCTCGCTCGCTCGTTTGCTTTTCCCTTCTTCTATTTCCTTCAATTTCTCTTTCTCTTTTCCTTCTTCTCCCACTCTCTATTTTGCTTTCTCTTTCTCTCACTGTCTTTTTCTTTTCACCTTCTCTTAATATTTAGTTTTCTCCCTTGCTATCTTTCTGTCTGGTTTTATCTAGTTTAGACGGGCAGTAGGGTTCTACTTGTTTTTAATACGGTCAGAGTCTTCTGTTGTGTAATTATAACTATAAATCTCTCTGTTTCATAACCACCACATACAAACACATGTACTCTCTCTGTTACTCCATACATACACAGTGCACACACGTATACACAGACATTTACTTACCTACACTAAGTTTCATAACTGCCTCTCCTCTCTCTCCTCATATAATAGTCATTACCACAAAAACTCTCAAACACTCACACACGCATATACACTCTGCTATACTGTAACTGTTTACGCTGTCTCTGTGTACCCCCCAAACAGGCCTTCTGACCCTGGCCATGACAGATTTCAGTGTGTGGTGTGAGTGGACTTGGAAAACCACAAAGTGTTTCCTAAATACCAACCTGGCTGCTTTTGTTTTGGAAAGAATGTGGTTAAGTAGGTTAGGATACACAATCACACACAGCCAGCATCTCACAGCACCGGCCTGTGGCACGCAAGACAACGCACAAACACACACACATATCTCATTGTGGCGCAAGACAATATTCATATAATTGAGTGTTTAACTGCAAACAGCCAGGGAGAAGGTCGAGGCCCGGCCCTAGGCAGAGGTTAAGGGAACAGAAAGTCAGGGTCATTGAAATGGAACTCAGCCCAGGGGGATAGAAAACAGGTCTGGGTCGTTCCACCAATGATGTGCTTTTTGAGTAGTGTAACTTGGTAAAAAAAATAGCACTATGGATGCAAGCACTGACCATCCATGAGATCAACATGATCGTTTTAACCATGTTTTCAGTGTTTGTTGACAATTACATTGTTTACAAACATTGGTGTAAAACAAGCTCATATGTTGGTTCCTGATGGGGTAAAACAGTTGAACTAAGCTCATGAGGCAGTTATATTCTTCTATAATCTCTCATGGACAGATTATCGTGGACATAAAATGGCGAAAATCTGTCAAGGTTCACATAGAGTTATGTGATTACAAGCAGCAGTAGTTCCTTGTTTGGGGTGTTTGTCATTGATTATTTGCACAAAGGTCATCACAATTGTTAATGGCATTCCCCCCAGAAGTCAAACAGGAAATGACACATTTCTGCAAAATAATTTTACTTCTGGGTAATCGAGAGGAATTCTTCTAGAATCAATGGCTATACAGTTGAAGTTGGAAGTTTACATACACTTAGGTTGGAGTCATTAAAACTCGTTTACAACCACTCCACGAATTTCTTGTTAACAAACTACCGTTTCGGCAAGTCGGTTAGGACATCAACTTTGTGCATGACACAAGTCATTTTTCCAACTATTGTTTACAGACAGATTATTTCACTTATCACAATTCCAGTGGGTTAAAAGTTTACATACACTAAATTGACTGTGCCTTTAAACAGCTTGGAAAACTCCAGAAAATGATGTCATGGCTTTAGAAGCTTCTGATATGCTAATTGACCTAATTTGGGTCAATTGGAGGTGTACCTGTGGATGTATTTCAAGGCCTACCTTCAAACTCAGTGCCTCTGCTTGACATCATGGGAAAATCATAAGAAATCAGCCAAAACCTCAGAAAAAAAAGTGGTACCTACACAAGTGGTACCTCCACAAGTCTGGTTCATCCTTGGGAGCAATTTCCAAACGTCTGAAGGTACCACGCTCATATGTACAAACAATAGTACACAAGTATAAACACCATGGTACCACGCAGCCGTCATACCGCTCAGAAAGGAGATGCTTTCTGCCTCCTAGAGATTAACGTACTTTGGTGCCAAAAAGGCAAATCAATCCAAGAACAACAGCAAAGGACCTTGTGAAGATGCTGGAGGAAACAGGTACAAAAGTATCTACATCCACAGTTAAACAAGTCCTATATCGACATAACCTGAAAGCCTGCTCAGCAAGGAAGAAGCCACTACTCCAAAACCGTCATAAAAAAGCCAGACTACGGTTTGCAACTGCACATGGGGACAAAGATCGTACTTTCTGGAGAAATGTCCTCTGGTCTGATGAAACAAGCATAGAATTGTTTGGCCATAATGACCATCGTTATGTTTGGAGGAAAAAGGGGGAGGCTTGCAAACCGAAGAACACCATCCCAACCGTAAAGTACGGGGGTGGCAGCATCATGTTGTGCGGCTGCATCGCTGCAGGAGGGACTGGTGCACTTCAGATGGCATCATGAGGAAAGGAAAATTATGTGGATATATTGAAGCAACATCTCAAGACATCAGTCAGGAAGTTAAAGCTTGGTCGCAAATGGGTCTTCCAAATGGACAATGACCCCCAAGCATACTTCCAAAGTTGTTGAAAAATGGCTTAAGGACAACCAAGTCAAGGTATTGGAGTGGCCATCACAAAGCCCTGACCTCAATCCCGTTGGAAAATTTGTGGGCAGAACTGAAAAAGCGTGTGTGAGCAAGGAGGCCTACAAACTTGACTCTGTCAGCTCTGTCAGGAAGAATGGGCCAAAATTCACCAAACTTATTGTGGGAAGCTTGTGGAAGGCTACCCGAAACGTTTGACTCAAGTTAAACAGTTTAACGGCAATGCTACCAAATACTAATTGAGTGTATGTAAACTTCCAACCCACTGGGGAATGTGATGAAAGAAATAAAAGCTGAAATAAATCATTCTCTCTATGATTATTATGACATTTCCCATTCTTAAAATAAAGTGGTGATCCTAACTGACATAAGACAGGGAATTTTTACTAGGATTAAGTGTCAGGAATTGTGAAAAACTGAGTTTAAATGTTTGTGGCTGAGGTGTATGTAAACTTCCGACTTCAACTGTATATCATTACTTTTAACGTCCCAAAATGGATGTAGCAAATGCCCCTTTAATTATATATATATTTTTTTATCTTCAACTTAATCAATAATCACATTAAATAAATACTACTTTTCAGAAATGACTTTGTCAAGCAACAAAATAATTAGGGTTTTACAATGATGGTGACAACTTTTTGGGGTTGAGTGGGGTAAAATTTGGGTGCACAGAGGGACATGTCAAATTGCTGAATTTTGGCACTTAAGCAAGTCTTTATTCTTATTGAAAAGATGATTTATTGAATTTTCCATGTAGTCTATATTAAAGGGCACTTCATGTAATATAACAGGCTTTTAATAATGCAATATTTGTGCACAATTTCCACTTAAAATATTGAAGGAACGCTAAAAGCACACGTTTCCTGGAACAAGTCGTCTAAGCTACAGTAAAGTGATATCTGAGTCATTATCAGGATCGTGATGTGTGTCCTTGCCCTAACTTCTGGAATGAAACAGACACGCCAAGTCTTATATAAGAGTCTTCTTCTCTCTGTTCATCGCTCATTTCTCTCTGTTCGAGTCTGTTGATGTTTCTGTCCTCAGGATCAGTTACATGAGGATGGCAGCAGGGTGCATACGCAGAAAGTACTACATTTATGGGATGTATCATATATACTGTATATACTGACATGACATGAGTTAGTTGCGTAAAGATACCGGTACACTCCTGCATACCCAGAAGCACATATGTTTTTAAGGCTCTGTTCCTAGTACCCTGCTAGTACCTTGCTTTGCGTGATGTATTGTTGTCTCTACCTTCTTGCCCTTTGTGCTGTTGTATGTGCCCAATAATGTTTGTACCATGTTTTGTGCTGCTACCATGTGTTGCTACCATGTTGTTGTCATATTGTGTTGCCTTGCTATGTTGTTGTCTTAGGTCTCTCTTTATGTAATGTTGTGTTGTCTCTCTTGTCGTGATGTGTGATTTGTCCTATATTTATATGTTTTTTTAATTTATTTTATTCCCAGCCCCCGCCCCCGCAGGAGGTCTTTTGCCTTTTGGTAGGCCGTCATTGTTAAATATAGGTTAAATAAAGGTTCAATTTAAAAAACTGCAGTCACACTCACAATCACATAACACACACCAGTTTCACACCAGTTTCCCCAGTTTCCTGGGTTCAGTCAAAACCACTACTCTGCACTACACCGTGTGAATACTGCATGTTTGGATCTGTGTATTCAAACAAAGAAGTGTTCAAAAAAACAAAACTGGCCTGAAGAAAGAAGTTGTGCTAATGCTGAGAGGAGTTAGAACTCTGAGACTCAGTTGTAAATTCCTCAACATTCTGCCTGTCTGCACAGCCAGGAAACAGAGAGTGTCTGTAGAGCATTAGGTATTGTTAGACATTGAAATACCTCTTGTATAGAACATACTGTCTGCAGGCCTGACTCGTTGGCAGACACACACTGTCTGGTCATAAGCCCAATAACTCAGCCGTGTCTCCCAGAGAGAGAGAGAGAGAGAGAGAGAGAGAGAGAGGAGAGAGAGAGAGAGAGAGAGAGAGAGAGAGAGAGAGAGAGAGAGAGAGAGGAGAGAGAGAGAGAGAGAGGAGAGAGAGAGAGAGAGAGAGAGAGAGAGAGAGAGAGAGAGAGAGAGAGAGAGAGAGAGAGAGAGAGAGAAAGTAAACAGTACCATGTGTAAACAGTACCATGGTCTGTTGTGGGAGCCTGCATGTGTAAGAGAGAGAGAGAGAGCTTCTGGTCTGACTCCGTAGCAGGACTCACATCACACACCAGCTCTGGGATTAGGGTAAACAAACACACAAGGGATGTTTTTATCTCTCTCCTACCTCTTCTTCTCTCTCTCTGTCAGATCCTGCAGCATGAGACGGGTGGAGTGATAAAGGGATGGATGGGTTAATGGGTTGCAGCTCAGGTTCCGTATTGCTCAGTTGGTAGGACATGGCAGTTGCAACGCAAGGATTGGGACCAGTATGGAAGAGAGAGAGACCAGTATGGAAAATGTATGCACTCACTGCTGAAAGTCGCGCTGGATAAGAGAGTCTGCTAAATTACTCAAATGTAAATGTGAAAATGTGGCAGGGAGGAAGAAATGAAGGGACCATGGAGTTCAATCTCTGTGACCCAGTTACCTGGCATGTCTACATTTTGGGTTTGCCCATCTGGCCAGCACACCCCTCCTCTCTCCCACGTGCATCTCCCGCCTTCTCCTCTCTCCTCCTTTCCCTCCACTTATCCTGTTGTCTCCCCCTTCTCCCCTCTCCTCCTTTCCCTCCACTTATCCTGCTGTCTCCCCCTTCTCCCCTCTCCTACTTTCCTCCACTTATCCTGCTGTCTCCCCCTTCTCCCCTCTCCTCCTTTCCCTCCACTTATCCTGCTGTCTCCCCCTTCTCCCCTCTCATCCTTTCCCTCCACTTATCCTGTTGTCTCCCCCTTCTCCCCTCTCCTCCTTTCCCTCCACTTATCCTGTTGTCTCCCCCTTCTCCCCTCTCCTCCTTTCCCTCCACTTATCCTGTTGTCTCCCCCTTCTCCCCTCTCCTCCTTTCCCTCCACTTATCCTGCTGTCTCCCCCTTCTCCCCTCTCCTCCTTTCCTCCACTTATCCTGCTGTCTCCCCCTTCTCCCCTCTCATCCTTTCCCTCCACTTATCCTGTTGTCTCCCCCTTCTCCCCTCTCCTCCTTTCCCTCCACTTATCCTGCTGTCTCCCCCTTCTCCCCTCTCCTCCTTTCCCTCCACTTATCCTGTTGTCTCCCCCTTCTCCCCTCTCCTCCTTTCCCTCCACTTATCCTGCTGTCTCCCCATTCTCCCCTCTCATCCTTTCCCTCCACTTATCCTGCTGTCTCCCCCTTCTCCCCTCTCCTCCTTTCCCTCCACTTATCCTGTTGTCTCCCCCTTCTCCCCTCTCCTCCTTTCCCTCCACTTATCCTGCTGTCTCCCCCTTCTCCCCTCTCCTCCTTTCCCTCCACTTATCCTGTTGTCTCCCCCCTTCTCCCCTCTTCTCCCTATCTTCTTTCTTCTCACTACTTTCACCAACTATAACTACTCTATAATATTTATAAATAGAAGAAGACAATCTTATTCTTTCCATGATTTTCATTGCATGGATAGACCCAGCTATACCTTTACAACTATTACGCTCTTGCCCTACAATCTAAATATTGGATACTTCTGTATGGTCTTCATCTCAATTCAAACTGCCATACATCTTCACAGTAAAAACTTCACACTGGCACGTGTACTGTAAACCACAAAACAAACTTCATGTGGAAAGCAGACCCACTCACTGTATTTCTACTACAGGTGATGTTTTGGGAAGGGAATGGAAGGTAAAGCAACTTGATCCTCCATATTACTCTGATGCTTTCTTTCTCCACCTGTCTCTCTCTCTATTGCTTCTAGTGTGATTTATTTTGAATACTTTTCTTTTATTGATGTTTATGTTCTTTTCTGTTACCTGCTGTGTCTGACACACACATATCATGAGGAGGATTCCAATCAGCATACCCAGGATTCCATACAGTAGGCTAAAGGGACATAAAGCAATTTATACCATGGTTAGATTCATCAGACATGGGAATTGTTAAAAGTACTCATTATACATCGAGTTCTATGGTTTGTTAAACTTTGAAATCTTTTTTTAGTTTTGGTATAATATACTGTAAAAAAATATATCTGTATCTCAGCATAATTCTGTTACCGTTATCTGTCTTTATCTGTCTCCTTCTCTGCCTCTCCCTTTCTTTCTTCCTTCCTTCCTTCCCCTCTTTCTCTCTCTCTGATAACATTCAAATGAGGGCCTGTGTGTCAATGGCGATTATGACATCATATAGTGTATCTGCACATTGAAAGTTCAATTCCTCTGCACAGTTTTGACTTTGGTTGCAGAGATACAATCTCCCTCTCACAAACATAGACACGCACACAAGTACATTATTGTCCACCACACCCGAATGAATCGTGATGTCACTCTGTGAAGGAGGGAGTCACTCTGGGAGCTATAAGGCATGTGGGACAGGAAAGAGAAGAGCAGACCCCACCCTGAGGCTGAACAGAGGCTTGGTCTTCATGTTTTATGTTTTAGAAATAGAATTCATTGTTTTTTATTAGGATCCCCATTAGCTGACGCCAATGGCAACAGATAGTCTTACTGGGGTCTGACATAACGAAAAAAAACAATACAGACAAAATACTTTACAGACATTTAAAAACATTAACATGTAGTGTGAGCGTGTGTGTGCATCTATCAGTTCCACGTACATGTCAGTACAACCATACTAAAAATAGGTCACATGGGAGAGAGGCAATGTGCCTTGAGGTGTTGCTTTATTTGTTTTTTGAAACCAGGTTTGCTGTTCACTTGCACTATATGAGATGGAAGGAAGTTCCATGCAATCATGGTTCTGTACAATACTGTACATTTCCTTGATCTTGTTCTGGACCTGGGGACTGTGAACATACCCCTGGTGGTATGTATGTTGGGGTAAGTGTGTGTGTCAGTGCTGTGTGTAAGTTAACACTCATTGGCATGCATAGTATTGATACTAGACCCTTTGATTACAACGAAGAGCAAAACGTGCCGCTCTGTTCTGGGCCAGCTGCAGCTTAACTAGGTCCTTCTTTGCAGCATTTGACCATATGACTGGACAATAATCAAGATAAGATACAACTAAGACTTGCTTTGTGGAGTGCTGCAGGACTTGTTGCAGGACTTGCTTTGTGGAGTGTGGTGTCAAAAAAGCAGAGCATCTCTTTATCACGGACAGACCTCTCCCCATCTTTACAACCATTGAATCAATATGTTTTGACCATGATAGTTTGCAAGTTAAGGTAGCACCAAGTAATTTAGTCTCCTCAACTTGCTCAACAGCCACACCATTCATTACCAGAGAGAGAGTGTTTGTGTGACTCAGAGACATGAAGGAAAGAGG
Organism: Salvelinus fontinalis; assembly: GCF_029448725.1. NCBI lineage: Eukaryota > Metazoa > Chordata > Actinopteri > Salmoniformes > Salmonidae > Salvelinus > Salvelinus fontinalis. The sequence goes on from NC_074687.1 coordinate 17,118,492, forward strand.
TTGTTGTTAGCAGGACAGGTGTGGTGGTTAATTGGCTGTTCCCCTGCGATGCACTCATTAGGGGGATCAGTGACAGTGTCTGGTGTCACTATACACAGGGTCAATCCCCAGGGACTGCATACACACATTTTCTAATACACACAAACCTACAACAGACTGGGCACAAACACTCTATCCTATCTATACACTCAGTGCTACCTAACCTTTGGACTGAGGTGTCAGTAGTACTACTGTACATGAGAAGAGCAGTGTGTTTGTCAGATTTTTCACCTACATTTGTGATAACTCAATGCCTTCAGCATTCTGTCCCTCCCAGAGACATATAGACTGTCTGGCTATATGGTCCCCAATCTATCCCCATTGGACTCCCCGTCTCTATGTGCCTTTGTCTGTTAAAGTGATACCAAGGAGCTTCAGCTGAGCAAGGCAGGATAGAAGAAGGAGGAGAGAGAGGTCTGAGTACAGCACAGCTACACAAACAGCTACAGAGGAGATAGGTCTGTTTTACCTCTGGGAATAGAAATAGTGGGGAAAAAGGTTTGTTTGTTTGTAGCTGGTTGTCAAGCTGGTTGTCTAGCACTGTGAGTGACATCACCTTCCTATTGACTCAACTGTCACTCCTAGAAAGACAAACTAGTTTCTTACTCTCGAGAAACTTTGTTTGTTTTGTTTAGAAAACGATAACCCTGATATGGAATAGTGCATACATGCCACATGTGTGTTCAAATAGACATAATTGCAGACTTGTAAGTAGCAACGGTCACCAACATTGTTCAAATGTTTTAAAAACAATTCTAATAAATGCAATTTGGACAATGAAGGAAGATATTCCAAACTTTTAGAATTGTTATAATCCATCAGAAATTGACTGAATTACAGAACACAAAACATTTTACTGGCACGGACAAATAATGAATGGAGTTCAGGGATTTCGGTGGGAATTCAGGTATTCAAAAAATCTTAAAATACACCCATATATACATTACCAGTCAACAGTCTGGACTCACCTACTCATTCAAGGGTTTTTCTTTATTTTTACTATTTTCTACATTGTAGAATAATAGTGAAGACATCAAAACTATGAAATAACACATACGGAATCATGTAGTAACCAAAAAAGTGTTAAACAAATCAAAATATATTTTATATTTGACATTCTTCAAAGTAGCCACCCTTTGCCTTGATGACAGCTTTGCACACTCTTGGCATTCTCTCAACTAGCTTAGCCTGGAATGCTTTTCCAAATGTCTTGAAGGAGTTCCCACATATGCTGAGCACTTGTTGGCTGCTATTCCTTCACTCTGCGGTCCAACTCATCCCAAACCATCTCAATTGGGTTGAGGTTGGGTGATTGTGGAGGCCAAGTCATCTGATGCAGCATTCCATCACTATCCCTCTTGGTCAAATAGCCCTTAGACAGCCTGGAGGAGTGTTGGGTCATTGTCCTGTTGAAAACAAATGATAGTCCCGCTAAGCTCAAACCAGATGGGATGGCGTATAACTGCAGAATGCTGTGGTTGCCATGCTGGTTGTGTGCCTTGAGTTCTAAAGTGTGCCTTGAGTTCTAAAAATCACCAACAATGTCACCAGCAACACACTCCCACACCATCAAACCTCCTCCTCCATGCTTCATGGTGGGAAAGGGAGATCGGAGATCATCCATTCACCTACTCTGCGTCTCGAAAAAACACGGCGGTTGGAACCAAAAATCTCAAATTTGGACTTATCAGACCAAAAGCAGATTTCCACCGATCTAATGTCCATTGCTCGTATTTCTTGGCCCAAGCAAGTCTCTTCTTATTATTGTCCTTCAGTAGTGGTTTCTTTGCAGCAATTCAACCATGAAGGCCTGATTCACACAGTCTCCTCTGAACAACTGATGTTGAGATGTGTCTGTTACTTGAACTCTGTGAAGCATTTATTTGGGCTGCAAATTCTGAGGCTGGTTACTCTAATGAACTTATCCTCTGCAGCAGAGGTAACTGGGTCTTCCTTTCCTGTGGCGGTCCTCATGAGAGCCGGTTTATTCATAGCGCTTGATGTTTTTTGCGACTAGACTTGAGACTTTAAAAGTTCTTCAAATTTTCTGCATTGACTGACTTTCATGTCTTAAAGTATTGATGGACTGTCTTTTCGCTTTGCTTATTTGAGCTGTTCTTGACATAATATGGACTTGGTCTTTTACCAAATAGGGCTATCTTATGTATACCACCGCTACCTTGTCACAACACAACTGATTGGCTCAAACGCATTAAGAAGGAAAGAAATTCCACAAATTAACTTTTAACAAGACACACCTGTTAATTGAAATGCATTCCAGGTGACTACCTCGGGAAGCTGGTTGAGAAAATGCCAAGAGTGTGCAAAGCTTTCATCAAGGCAAAGGGTGGCTACTTTGAACAATCTCAAATCTAAAAATAAAAAATAAAAAATAAAAAAAATATATATTTTGATTTGTTTAACACTGTTTTGGTTATTACATGATTCCATATGTGTTGTTTCATAGTTTTGATGTCTTCACTATTATTCTACAATGTAGAAAAAATAAAATAAATAAAAATAAATCCTTGAATGGTACTGTACATGTTCCTATTGTATCAGGTATTTTTTATATTATATGTGCCTAATTTGCATAATACACCAGGTGTAATTGCATATATTAATACGTTAACATAAAGGGGTGGAACAGGGCTGTAACCACCAAACACTTTCTCTATCCACCCTACCTGCTCTATCTACCCTACCTGTACTCTACTGTTCTATCTACCCTACCTGTACTCACCTGTTCTATCTACCCTACCTGTACTCACCTGCTTTATCTACCCTACCTGTACTCACATGTTCTATCTACCCTACCTGTACTCACATGTTCTATCTACCCTACCTGTACTCTACTGTTCTATCTACCCTACCTGTACTCACCTGTTCTATCTACCCTACCTGTACTCACCTGCTTTATCTACCCTACCTGTACTCACATGTTCTATCTACCCTACCTGTACTCACCTGTTCTATCTACCCTACCTGTACTCACCTGTTCTATCTACCCTACCTGTACTCACCTGTTCTATCTACCCTACCTGTACTCACCTGTTCTATCTACCCTACCTGTACTCACCTGTTCTATCTACCCTACCTGTACTCACCTGCTTTATCTACCCTACCTGTACTCACATGTTCTATCTACCCTACCTGTACTCACATGCTCTATCTACCCTACCTGCACTCACATGTGCTGTCTAGACTACTGTTGTTGTCACGTTCTCTTGCACAATTCAACAAGTGAGTCAATAAGCAGGATTAAAAATCAATACGGTTGGCTCTAGATTACATCTATCTAAACATACTTTACATTGTTTGTGAGATCATACATAATCATCACCGTAATCCGAGTGTTCATTTTCGGAAGTTCCTTTAATTTCAGCGCTTCCAATTGGTAAACATTTCAACTGAACTAAATTATAACTTTTTTAAATTGCACAAAAACTGAATACACATTAAAATAAAGTTATCTTTCTTCTCTTTCCTTGTGATGTACAGTGCCTTCAGAAAGTATTCACACCTGTTGACTTTTCCACATTTTGTTGTGTTACAAGTTGGGATTAAAATGGATTTAATTGTAATTATTTTGTCAATGATCTACACAAAATTCTCTAATGTCAAAGTGAAACAACACTTCTAACATTCGCCCCAAAAAATACATGAAAAATAAAACACTAATATACACTACATATACAAAAGTATATGAACGCCTCTTCAAATTACAGGATTCGGCTATTTCAGCCAGACCCGTTGCTGACAGGTGTATAAAATCGAGCACACAGCCATGCTATCTCCATAGACAAACATTGGCAGTAGAATGGCCTTACTGAAGAGGTCAGTGACTTTCAACGTGGCACTGTCATTTTTTAAATGATTTTTGATGTTTTTATTTAACCTTTATTTTATTAAGCAAGTCAGTTTCAATAACGGCCTACCAAAAGGTAAAAGGCCTCCTGTGGGGACGGGGACTGGGATTAAAAATAAAAATACATTTGGTAAAAATATGGGACAAAACCTACATCACGACAAAAGGGACAACACAACATTACATAAAGAGAGACCTACGACAACAACATAGCATGGCAGCAACACACGACAAAAGAGCATGGTAGCAACACAACATGACAGCAGCACAACATTGTTGCAGCACTAAACCAGGTACAAACATTATTGGGCACAGACAACAGCACAAAGGGCAAGAAGATAGATACAACAATACATCACACAAATCAGCCACAACTGTCAGTAAGAGTGTCCATGATTGAGTCTTTGAATGAATAGATTGAGATAAAACTGTCCAGTCTGAGTGTTTGTTGCAGCTCGTTCCAGTCATTAGCTGCAGCGAACTGAAAAGACGAGATGTGTGTGCTTTTGGGATCTTTAACAGAATGGGACTGGCAGAACGGGTGTTGTATGTGGAGGATGAGGGCTGCAGTAGATATCTCAGATAGGGGGGAGTGAGGCCTAAGAGGGTTTTATAAATAAGCATCAACCAGTGGATCTTGCGACGGGTATACAGAGATGACCAGTTTACAGAAGAGTATAGAGTGCAGTGATGTATCATATAAGGAGCTTTGGTGGCAAATCTGATGGCCGAATGGTAAAGAATATCTAGCCGTTGTAGAGCACCTTACCTGCCAATCTATACATTTATGTCTCCGTAATCTAGCATGGGTAAAATGGTCATCTGAATCAGGGTTAGTTTGACAGCTGGGGTGAAAGCGATTACGATAGAGGAAACCAAGTCTAGATTTAACTTTATCATGCAGCTTATATATGTTCAAAGAGAAGGACAGTGTACCATCTAGCCATACTCCCAAGTACTTGTATGAGGTGACTACCTCAAGCTTTAAACCCTCCTGTGGGTGGTGGGGCATTCTTCTTACCAAACCACATGACCTTTGTTTTGGAGGTCTTCAGAACAAGCTTGAGGGTAGAGAAGGCTTGTTGGACACTAAGAAAGCTTTGTTGTAGAGCGTTTAACACAAAATCCGGGAGGGGCCAGCTGAGTATAAGACTATCATCAGCATATACATGGATGAGAGAGCTTCCTACTGCCTGAGCTATGTTGTTGATGTAAATTGACAAGAGCGTGGGGCCTAGGATCGAGCCTTGGGGTACACCATTTGGTGACAGGCAGTGGCTGAGACAGAATACGTTCTGATTTTATGCACTGCACTCTTTGAGAGAGGTAGTTAGCAAACCAGGCCAAAGACCCGTCAGAGACACCAATACTCCTTAGCAAGGCCCATCAGAATGGAATGGTCTACCATATCAAAAAGTGCCCGACCTCGCTAATGCAGAGGCCAGTTCATGAAGGAAGGCTTGCAAATTAAAGTTTTTAAAGTCTATGACAAATCAGGATAGGTCGTTTCACTGAGCAGCCATTACGAACACAGGCTGTTAAACTAAGGTCTTTACAGAAAACACCAGACTGATACCTATCAGGATTATTTGTGAGGATAACATCGAGGAGAGTAGCCTTTTCTCGGTATTTGGAGTCATACCTTGTGGGATTGGTGATAATCTGAGAAAGATTTACGGAGTCCCATTGCCTTAGGACTTTGTCAGGTGGTTAAAGCATGTCCCAGTTTAGGTCACCTAGCCGGACAAATTCAGACTTAGTGTAAGGAGCCAGGAGAGAGTTAGGGCAGGTAGGGTACAGGCCGATGCTGATGGAGGACGGTAGCACCCAGCAACAGTCAACAAAGAGCTATTTGAAAGTTTAATGCTTAAAACCAGCAAATCAAATTGTTTGGGGACAGACTTGGTGGAGAAAACCGAGCACTGAATGTGATCCTTGGTAAAGATTGCCACTCCACCACCTTTGGAAGATCTGTCTTGCCGAAAAAGCTTATAACCAGAAAGGTTAACATCAGTATTCAAAACACTCTTTCTTAACCAATGTCTCAGTAATGACCAACTCATCTGGATTGGAGCTGTGAACCCACACTTTAAATGTATCAATTTTAGGTAATAAGCTTCTAGTGTTAACATGCAGAAAACCCAGGCTTTTACGAGAGCAGAAGTCAGTGAAACATATCAGAGCAGAAGTCAGTGAAACATATCAGAGCAGAAGTCAGTGAAACATATCAGAGCAGAAGTCAGAATTGGGGCTAGCAACAGTAGATGGGCCAGGGTGTACATGCACATTTCCAGATATCATCAACAGTAATACAATCAAGGCACGGCAGAGGACAGGGAGAGCTCTGCAGTGCGGATTTATGACTTTTGAATGTGTATCAGATGGCAACAAGATCATATTATACAGCAATTTCATCAGGTAACATGAATACAAAGCCGGTGAGAGGTGGTTAGAATAGGATGGGAGGCCAAAAGTCTGTGTAACCAATAAAGATAATAAAGAAACCTAAGTGTGGGAACAAACATAGTCTGTCCCACGGTTAGATAAACAAGAAGTTCATAGTCAACAAAGCATACAGGAGTCATGAGGAAAATAGCAAGATAGCAAAATGCACAAGAAAAAATGTATAACGACTTGGGGCTAGCCATTGTAAATTCAGAGTCACTCGTCCCAACAGTGCCTGTGTGCTGGAGGCGAGTTAAAGCGCGGGAGAGAGGGTGGAGTATTGTGGGGGTATCTGTACCAGACAGGGGGAGACAACCAGGGCAGACGGTGAACAGATTGCCAGGTGGAATCCAAGCAGCAGTGTAGAAGGCAACGGGAGGCAACACACCCACTTGGGAGAAGCTTTTATTTCTGGAACATGCCAGTGGATGGTTTCAAGGCCTCTGGATTTGGGTGGGTTAGCCTGCCATTTGTTGGCTCAAAGGCTTCGACACCTCTCACTTCACACTTCAGTGCTAATTGAAGTTGTATCTGGTCTGTCTGGTCTGTCTCAGTTCCAGGTTGAATGGTGTATTAATCCTTCCAGGTAATCTTGTACAAAATTAGGTTGTAGATTTGGAGTTTTGATCTGGAGTGAAGGTTATGCTGTGGAGGGTGTCATCATTTACATGTCCCTGCCAAAAAATCTAAGTTTATCTTACTCTAAATCTATATTTTTTGCAAAAACATGCTAGAAAATGTGGGATCTCATCTGCTCATGACCTCTCTCTCCAGCAGCCGGTGTCATAGGATTTCACTTTTCCAACAAGTCAGTTCGTAAAATTTCTGCCCTGCTAGAGCGGCCTCTGTCAACTGTAAGTGCTGTTATTGTGAAGTGGAAATGTCTAACGGCTCAGCCACTAAGTGGTAGGCCACACAAACTCACAGAACGAGACCGTCGAGAGCTGAGGCGCTCAGCGTGTAAAAACCCTCTGTCCTCGGTTGCAACATTAACTACCGAGCTCTAAACTGCCTCTGGAAGCAACGTCAGCAGAATAACTGTTTGTCGGGAGCTTCATGAAATGGGTTTCCATAGCCGAGCTGCCGCACACAAGCCTAAGAACACCATGCACAATGTCAAGCATCGGCTAGAGTGGTGTAAAGCTCGCTACCATTGGACTCTGGAGCAGTGGAAATGCGTTCTCTGGAGTGATGAATCACGCTTCACCATGTGTCAATCCGATGGACGAATCTGCCCGAAAGCATAGTGCCAACTGTAAAGTTTGGTGGAGGAGGAATAATTGTCTGGGTCAGTTTTTTATGGTTCAGGTAAGGCCCTTTAGTTCCAGTGAAGGGAAATCTTAATGCTACAGCATACAATGACATTCTAGACGATTCTGTGCTTCCAACTTTGTGGCAGTTCGGGGAAGGCCCTTTCCTGTTTCAGCATGACAATGCCCCGCTGCACAAAGCGAGGTCCATACAGAAATGGTTTGTCGAGATCGGTGTGGAAGAACTTGACTGGCCTGCACAACGCCCTGACCTCAACCCCATCGATCACCATTGGGATGAATTGGAACACCGACTGCAAGCCAAGCCTAATCACCCAACATCAGTGCCCGACCTCACTAATGCTCTTGTGGCTGAATGGAAGCAAGTCCCTGCAGCAATGTTACAACATCTAGTGGAAGCTGCTATAGCAGCAAAGGGGGGACCCACTCCATATTACTGCCCATGATTTTGTAATGAGATGTTTAACGAGCAGCTGTCCACATACTTTTGGTCATGTAGTGTATCTTGATTACATAAGTATTCAACCCACTGAGTCAATACATGCTAGAATCACCTTTGGCAGCGATTACAGCTGTGAGTCTTTAGGGGTGAGTCTCTAAGAGCTTTGCACACCTGGATTGTAGAATATTTGCACATTATTCTTTGTACATTTTTCAAGCACTGTCAAGTTGGTTATCATCATTACTAGACAGCCATTTTCAAGTCTTGCCATAGATTTAAGTCAGAACTGTAGCTAGGCCTCTCAGGAACATTCAATCTAGTCTTGGTAAACAACTCCAGTGTAATCCATCTACCAATAGGTGCCCTTTTTTGCGATGCATTGGAAAACCTCCCTGGTCTTTGTGGTTGAATCTGTGTTTGAAATTCACTGCCTTTGTCACGCTTGCTCCCGCTCGAGGGTGCCAGGCTGTCCTGCATTACGCACTCCTGCCACCATCATTTGCGCACACCTGCCTTCCTTCGTCACGCGCTTCAGCGATATTGGACTCACCTGGACTCACTCAATCACCTGTTTATTACCTCCCCTATATTTGTCAGTTCCCCAGCTCTGTTCGCCTCTGCTGCATTGTTTGTCATATGTCCGTGTTACCCGTGTGCTGACGCTGTTCCTGTCTTGTTCTATGACTGTGCCTGAAATAATGTCTGACTCCCCGTGCCTGTTTCTCCTGTCCAGCATCGGTCCTTACAGCCTTAATTGAATCTGTATTTGAAATTCACTAACTTTACCGATAATTGTATGTCTGGGGAACAGAGATGAGGTAGTGATTCAAAAATCATGTTAAGCACTATTATTGCACACAGAGTGAGTCCATGCAATATGTCCTGAACTTATTTAGGCTTGCCATAACAAAGGGCAAGACATTTCAGTAACACAACAAAATGTGGAAAAAGTCAAGGGGTATGAACACTTTCTGAAGGCACTTTAAGTGTCGAGACTGTGCGTTAAATCCCAGAGGTAGCTTCATCGTTCTTATAGAGACAATGGCAAGACAATGTATTCCATTGAGCCCATTTCAGCCATTACCGGGATTCGTTTAACAGGTCATTACAAACATTTCCGGGGGTGTAATGTTAACGGGGAAAAACGACAGGTACAAGCAAGAGTATAAAAGTGTCGCAGGAGTAAAATTAAAGCAATCAATCCAGGGAGATTAAGTGACAAGTGGATTTTGCTCCCATCAAACAGGAAATAGATGGCTGAAAAGACAGATTCTCAGGTGGATGTGTGAAAAGTGTGTGAAAAGCCTCTTAGATTACTGAGCAGAGAATAGGATGTTCTAAGCAATCTTCAGGTTCACATACAATTACCATCAAATCCACAGGTGGCTGTGTGTGCGCGCGTGTATTCTGTTCTGGCTCTGCCTGATACTGAAGTCCGTTAGCAGTTACACTGGATGATGATTCCTTCTGAGGGAAACCAGTGGAGACAGCCGGAGCCTCTCTGCCAACTCACTCTGTCTCATCTTGCAGACATATCAGTCCCAGCCTGGTGAGCACTTCCAGACCATTCATATTCTAATACATTCCAATACTGTTCATGTGGAAATACTGTACATCACGGCTTTCCTATCCTGTGTAGCATCACAGGAGCTGGCAGGCAGGAGTGGGGAAGGGGGGTGCCACATACCTTTGTAATGTCCCATACACACACACACTGGCACACCGCGTATGGCCCCGCTCTCACACTTCAATGAGAAATGTCCAGTTCAAACATTTCAAAAACGCACACACAAACAAATGGCCACCTCAAACATTACCTCACGGATGTCACTCGTGAGGGCACAGATATGTGTGTCTTATGAGTTAGTTACCAACGTTACCAACGTTCCCAAACAGCAACTCCTAACTCACTGCTGACAAACCTTGGCAGAGTCCTATGGCCAGGCACTAGGTACTGTTGGCAGAGAGAATGTCGATAACTTCAAAGTGTCTGTTAGCTGAGAAAGCGTGTGTGTGTGTGTGTGTGTGTGTGTGTGTGTGTGTGTGTGTGTGTGTGTGTGCGTGCGTGCGTGCGTGTGTGCGTGCGTGCGTGCGTCCGTGTGTGTGTGACTGTGTGTTCATCACACGCAGGTGTTGTGGAGAGTGACAGAGCCTGTCTGGTATCCAGCTCCATGACCTCATCCATCCAAACCGTCTTATGACATCATCAAGATGGGACGCTGTTTCTCCTGGAGACTTTGTTTTCACAATTATTATGCAAAACATGTTTTAACAGGTGGAAATGTTTTCATGGAAATAGAATGTTATAGTGGTCGAATGTTGTTTCCAAACATGTTGACACATTTCAGACAGAAGGCACATCAGGGAGTGGGATGATGTTGCTACCAGACACTGATCTATGGTCAGTTTAGAGTTTATTTAAGACTTGATTCAGGGAAGGTAAGCTGATCCTATATCTGCCCCTGCAGCTACAGGCAACTTCTACCCATGGCACCCAGACATGAAAGTCGATCTGATTGACTGGTTCAGCAGACAGGATGGTGTGTGATTTTTAAAAAAGTATGTGAAGTGAGGAAGTTGAGTCTGTGTGTTTCTGAGAATCCTTGGATGCGGTTTAGTTAGGGGCATACCTGGAATCAGCTGCCCTCTGGGTGTGTTCTATTTCTTTAAACCATAGGCCGGATGTGAGACCGGCGAGAAAGACCATAAGAGGAGACAGTGGCCTTCTTACGTTGTCCTCACATGCTGCAACACACGCACTGGTTGAACCAACGTTGTTTCCACGTCATTTCAATGAAATGATGTTGAGCCAACGTGCAATAGACGTTGAATGGATGTCCCTGCCCAGTGGGGTGGCATTAGTGTGTGTTCCATCCGCCCATAAAAGGCTAAATAAATAAATGGTGGAAGGTCGAAATAAATACATAATCTCTTCATAACAACTGTACTGGATGGACCTCATGCTACACATAAAACAGGGATCATTTCTGCACCTCACCCGTGCAAGACGTGTGTGTGTGTGTGTGTGTGTGTGTGTGTGTGTGTGTGTGTGTGTGTGTGTGTGTGTGTGTGTGTGTGTGTGTGTGTGTGTGTGTGTGTGTGTGTGTGTGTGTGTGTGTGTGTTCGGCCTATCAGAGCACAACCCAGTTTCCCTGCTGTGGGTTGGCAGCAAGGGTCAGCGCTAACAGACGTACAGTGGGTCATTCAGCAAGGCGTGTGTGCGTGTGTTGTGGAAACACTGCGTGCCGTGTGTGCATGTGTGTGCGTGCATGTGGAAGCCTGCCTTATGTGTGTGTTGACCTTGGCTGCCTGTAAGTGATCCAGCTGTCTTTGAACAGGCCTCAGCGTTTTACAGCAGGGCCGGGCCGCAGAGGGAACTAATTTACCAACCTCATTAGAGTTTATGTATGTGTACTGCCTCATGTGTGCAGAATGATGAGCAGGGTCTTTGAAAAAGCATACGCAGAGATTCACTCACACATACAGTACCAGTCAAAAGTTTGGACACACCTCCTCATTCAAGGGTTTTTCTTTATTTTTGACTATTGTCCATATTGTAGAATAATAGTGAAGATAGTAAAACTATGAAATAACACATATGGAATCGTGTAGTAACCCAAAAAGTGTTAAACAAATCAAAATATATTTTATATTTGACATTCTTCAAAGTAGCCACCCTTTGCCTTGATGACAGCTTTGCACACTCTTGGCATTCTCTCAACCAGCTTCACCTGGAATGCTTTTCCAACATTCTCGAAGGAGTTCCTACATATGCTGAGCACTTGTTGGCTGCTTTTCCTTCACCCTGCGGTCCAACTCATCCAAAACAATCTCAATTGGGTTGAGGTTGGGTGATTGTGGAGGCCAGGTCATCTGATGCAGCACTCCATCACTCTCCTTCTTGGTCAAATAGCCCTTAGACAGCCTGGAGGTGTGTTGGGTCATTGCCCTGTTGAAAAACATATGATAGTACCACTAAGCTCAAATCAGGTGGGATGATGTATCGCTGCAGAATGCTGTGGTTGCCATGCTGGTTTTGTGCTTTGAATTCTAAATAAATCACTGACAGTGTCACCAGCAAAGCACCCCCATACCATAACACCTCCTCCTCCATGCTTCACGGTGGGAACTACACATGCGGAGATCATCCGTTCACTTACTCTGCAAATTAATTACTTAAAAATCATACAATGGGATTTTCTGGAATTTTGTTTCAGATTCCATCTCTCACAGTTGAAGTGTACCTATGATAAAAAATGACAGACCTCTACATGCTTTGTAAGTAGAAAAACCTGCAAAATCAGCAGTGTATCAAATACTTGTTCTCCCCACTGTAAGTCTCCAACTTCAGTGCTTTTTGCAATTCGTTCCAGTCATTGGGAGCAGAGAACTGTAAGGAAAGGCGGACAAAGGAGGTGTTGGCTTTGGGAATGACCAGTGAAATATACCTGCTGGAGCACGTGCTACGGGTGGGTGTTGCTATGGTGACCAGTGAGCTGAGATAAGGTGGAGCTTTACCTAGCAAAGACTTATAGATGAGCTGGAGCCAGTGGGTTTGGCGACGAATATGTAGCGAGGACCAGCTAACGAGAGTATACAGGTTGCAGTGGTGGGTAGTATATGGGGCTTTGGTGACAAAACGGATGGCACTGTGATAGACTGCATCCAATTTGCTGAGTAGAGTGTTGGAGGCTATTTTGTAAATGACATCGCCAAAGTCAAAGATCGGTAGGATAGTCAGTTTTACGAGGGCATGTTTTGTTGTGAAATAAGAAGCCGATTCTAGATTTAACTTTGGATTGGAGATGCTTAATGTGAGTATAGAGGAAGAGTTTACAGTCTAGCCAGACAGCTAGGTGTTTATAGTTGTCCACATATTCTAAGTCAGAACCGTCCAGAGTAGTGATGCTAGTCGGACGGGCGGGTGCGGGACGCGATCGGTTGAAGAGCATGCATTTCGTTTTACTAGCATTTAAGAGCAGTTGGAGGCCACGGAAGGAGTGTTGTATGGAGTTGAAGCTCATTTGGAGGTTAGTTAATACAGTGTCCAAAGAAGGGCCAGATGTATACAGAACGGTGTCGTCTGCGTAGAGGTGGATAAAATAATCACCCGCAGCAAGATTGACATCATTGATATATAGAGAGAAAAGAGTCGGCCCGAGAATTGAACCCTTTGGCAGCCCATAGAGACTACCAGAGGACCGGACAACAGGACCTTCGATTTGACACACTGAACTCTATCTGAGAAGTAGTTAGTGAACCAGTCGAGGCAGTCATTAGAGAAACCAAGGCTGTTGAGTCTGCCGATAAGAATACGGTGACTGACAGAGTCGAAAGCTTTGGCCAGGTCGATGAAGACGGCTGCACAGTACTGCCTTTTATCGATGGCGGTTATGATATCGTTTAGGACCTTGAGCATGGTTGAGGTGCACCCGTGACCAGCTCGGAAACCAGATTGCATAGCGGAGAAGGTACGGTGGGATTCGAAATGATCAGTTATCTGTTTGTTCACTTGGCTTTCGAAGACTTTAGAAAGGCAGAGCAGGATGGATATAGGTCTGTAATAGTTTGGGTCTAGAGTGTCTCCCCCTTTGAAGGGGGGGGGTGACCGCGGCTGCTTTCCAATCTTTAGGAATCTCAGATGATACGAAAGAGAGGTTGAACAGACTGGTAATAGGGGTTGCAACAATGGTGGCTGATAATTTTAGGAAGAGAGGGTCCAGATTGTCTAGCCCAGCTGATTTGTAGGGATCCAGATTTTGCAGCTCTTTCAGAGCATCAGCTTTCTGTATTGGGTGAAGGAGAAGTGGGGGGGCTTGGGCAAGTTGTTGCGGGGGGTGCAACGCTGTTGGCCGGAGTTGGTGTAGCCAGGTGGAAAGCATGGCCAGCCGTAGAGAAATGCTTATTGAAATTCTCGATTATCATTGATTTATCAGTGGTGACAGTGTTTCCTAGTCTCAGTGCAGTGGGCAGCTGGGAGGAGGTGCTCTTATTCTCCATGGGATTTACAGTATCCCAAAACTTTTTGGAATTAGTGCTGCAGAATGCAGAAAAAGCTAGCATTTCCTTTCCTAACTGAATGTGTGTATTGGTTCCTGACTTCCATGAAAAGTTGCATATCACGTGGACTTTTCGAAGCTAGTGCAGTACGCCACAGGGTGTTTTTGTGCTGGTCAAGGGCAGTCAAGTCTGGAGTGAACCAAGGGCTATATCTGTTCTTAGTTCAACATTTTTTGAATGGGGCATGCTTATTTAAGATGGTGAGGAAAGCACTTCTAAAGAACAACCAAGCATCCTCTACTGATGGGATGAGGTCAATATCCTTCCAGGATACCCAGACCAGGTCGATTAGAAAGGCCTGCTCGCAGAAGTGTTTTAGGGAGTGTTTGACAGTGATGAGGGGTGGATCCATAACGGACGTAGGCAATGAGGCAGTGATCGCTGAGATCCTGGTTGAAAACAGCAGAGGTGTATTTAGAGGGCAAGATATCAGGATGATATCTACGATGGTGCCCATGTTTACGGATTTGGGGTTGTACCTTGTAGGTCCCTTGATAATTTGTGTGAGATTGAGGGCATCTAGCTTAGATTGTAGGACGGCCGGGGTGTTAAGCATATCGCAATTTAGGTCACCTAGCGGTACGAACTCTGACAATAGATGGGGGGCAATCAATTCACATATGGTGTCCAGGGCACAGCTGGGAGCTGAGGGGGGTCTATAACAAGCGGCAACAGTGAGGGACTTATTTCTGGAGAGATGGATCTCTAAAAGTAGAAGCTTAAACTGTTTGGACAGATCTTGTTCCGGCGCCGACAGAGATGGCCGCCTCGCTTAGCGTTCCTAGGAAACTATACAATATTTTGTTTTTTTAATGTATTATTTCTTTGCAAGCATTTCGCTACACTCGCATTAACATCTGCTAACCATGTGTATGTGACAAATAAAATGTAATTTTATTTGATTAGTATGACTCTGCAGGCAGTAGATTACAATTCCGCCCCCTCTAGCAGTTCTGTCTTGATGGAAAATGTTGTAATTGGAGATGGAAATTTCAGAATTTTTGGTGGTCTTCCTAAGCCAGGATTCAGACACGGCTAGGACATCAGGGTTGGCGGAGTGTGCTAAAGCAGTTAAAAAAGCAAACTTAGGGAGGAGGCTTCTGATGTTAACATGCATGATACCAAGGCTTTTACGGCTGCAGAAGTCAACAAATGAGATCGCTTGGGGACACACAGGGCCTGGGTTAACCTCTACATCACCAGATGAACAGATGAGGAGTAGGATGAGGGTACGGCTAAAGGCTATAAGAACTGGTTGTCTGGTGCTTTGGGAACAGAGAATAAAAGGAGCAGATTTCTGGTTGTGGTAGGATAGATTCAGGGCATAGTGTACAGACAATGGTATGGTAGGATGCGAGTACAGTGGGGGTAAACCTAGGCATTGAGTGACGAGAGAGGTTGCATCTCTGGAGGCGCCAGTTAAGCTAGGTGTGGTCTCCACATGTGTGGGGGGTGGGACAAGGGGGCTATCTGAGGCATGTTGAGCAGGACTAGGGGCTCCGCAGTAAAATAAAACAATGAGAGCTGCCCTAAACAACAATATACAAGACATATTGACATTAGAGAAAGGCATAAAGCAATTACAGGTGTTGATTGGGAGAGCTAAGACAACAACGGGTGAGACAACAACAGCAGGGTAAACAGCTAGGACAACAACAACAGGTAAATGGCGATGAATGGGCAGAGAGGGTCAGTTAGTTACACTTAGGGTCTGAGTTCAAGGCTGGGGCCGACAGATAAACAAAATGAAGTACCGTGTTAATGAACAGTCCAGCAGGCATCAGCTGTGTAGCCGAGTGATCATAGGGTCCAATAAGCAGCAATAGATGAAAACAGGGAGCCGTTCGGTAGTCGATTACTACGCTAGACGATCAGGAGACACGACATTCAGGAAGCTAGCGGGCCGGGG
Source organism: Salvelinus fontinalis (assembly GCF_029448725.1). NCBI lineage: Eukaryota > Metazoa > Chordata > Actinopteri > Salmoniformes > Salmonidae > Salvelinus > Salvelinus fontinalis. Next base: position 17,134,526 of record NC_074687.1, read on the forward strand.
ATAACAGATGGATCATCACCAACATCCATTACGCAGAGGCCGGTTGAGAGCACATCGGCCAAATTACGTCAGCAGACCAGCAGACCAGTCGCGATGGATCGACGGGGCTCCGTGTCGACAAAGGGTCCGGGCCAATTGGCAAGAGAGGTGTTGTAGTTGGTGTACTTCGCTTGCTAGCCGGGAGATGGGCCTAGCTCGAGGCTAGCTCGAGGCTAACTGGTGCATGCTTCTGGACAAGGGCGTTAGCCACAATAGCCACTCGGTAGCAACTAGCTAGCTTGATCCAGAGCTTAAGGCAGTAATCCGGTGATGTAGTGGAGAAAAAAGCAGTCCAATATGCTCAGGGATGATAATGCGCTGTGCAGACTGGCAGGTATTATCCTGGCTATCTGGGCTAAAGCGGCTGGAGTCCGAGCTAAAGGTAAAGACCGCTAGCAGTGGCTAACAATGACTAAATTGCTAGTAGCTAATTAGCTGGCTAGCTGCTGATGTAGGTTCCAGTTAGAAGGTCTAAAAAAATAGCAGATCCATATCACATTGGGTGAGGCGGGTTGCAGGTAGGTAAATTAAAAAAAAAAAAAAAGAGATTAAAATATAATGAAATGTATACGTAAAACCCTGAAAAATACAATATTTACATGGGACGAAAAAAAACACGTCTTACTGCTGCGCAATCTCAAAGATAAAATATATTTTGATTTGTTTAACACTTTTTTGGTTACTACATGATTCCATATGTGTTATTTCATAGTTTTGATGTCTTCACTATTATTCTATAATTAATGAATACGTGTGTCCAAACTTTTGACTAGTACTGTACATCTACACACAGACACAGAGTGACAGGAAAGCATTGCAGAAATAATGATGTTATTGCAGACAGCAGGGTTGGGAGTCTGTGTTGCACTGTTACAAATTGATACGTTTTATTTTACCTTTATTTAACTAGGCAAGTCAGTTAAGAACAAATTGTTATTTTATAACAGGGGCAGAACGACAGATTTGTACCTTGTCGATTTGAACTTGCAACCTTTCGGTTACTAGTCCAACGCTCTAACCACATCATCATCAAAGCCTCCATTCTAAAAACACCAATAAATCAACAGTTTTTGAAACTAGACTAGGCCTTTATACAGTTAAAATCTTCCGTTACAGGAGGGCACTGTAACATCTCAAACAAAGCTGGATCCTTTACCAGTCATTCCAACTAAGCATATTTGATACAAGAGAGGAAGGGCACGACAAAACCTATTCCCCCTCAGGAGACTGAAAAGATCTGGCATGGGTCTTCAGATCCTCAAAAGGTTCTACAGCTGCAACATCGAGAGCATCCTGACTGGTTGCGTCACTGCCTGGTATGGCACCTGCTCGGCCTCTGACCGCAAGGCACTACAGAGGGTAGTGCGTACGGCCCAGTACATCACTGGGGCCAAGCTCCCTGCCAATCAGGACCTCTATACCAGGCAGTGTCAGAGGAAGGCCCTAAAAATTGTCAAAGACCTCAGCCACCCTAGTCATAGACTGTTCTCTCTGCTACCACACGGCAAGCAGTACCAAGTCTAGGACCAAAAGGCTTCTCAACAGCTTTAACCCCCAAGCCATAAGACTCCTGAACAGGTCATCAAATGGCTACCCGGTCTATTTGCATTGTGTCCCGCCACAACTTTTGATTTGATTTGGATGCTACTACAAGAGAGAAAGGGGCGGAGTAGAGATACAGAGAGAGAGAAGGGAGGAGATATACAGTGAAAACAGAGAAAGGAATGATTTTGTTAACACAAGTACAAAGGAGGTCATGTCATGCCTTACTGAGGGAGGAACAACAAAGTAGCAGAGAGTTATACAGCATTATACTGACACTCACCCTCGATAGAGTGATAGAGGGAGGAAAGAGGGGGAGAGAGGCACACAGCAAGTGCAAGCTTCATCCTTCCATATAGTGCTGTGTGCTTTTGTGCACGTATTTCAACATTTGAGTGCATGTCACATCTTGCTGAACTCAGAAATCCCTGTGTGTTTGTGTGTGTGTTTGTGTGTGTGTGTGCATCAGCCTATGTGTACCTCATTCTTGTGTTCTCTGGGTTTTTCAGAACTGTGGTCATTGTGGTTCTATTATCCAATGCTGCTTTGTCCCTGTAAAGGTTAGCAGCTAAAACAGTGAATGCAGCGCTGTTGTTTTGTAATGCACTGCAGTGTGGACAATATGAGCTGAGCTGTGTGTGTGTGTGTGTGTGTGAGTTTCAAATCAAATCAAATTTTAGGGTTAGAATTAGGTTTAGGGTTTAGTGGTTAGGTTTAGGGTTAGGAGTTAGGGTTAAGTTAGGGGTTAGGGAAAATGGGAATCAATTGTTGGTCCCCAAAAAGTCCTCCACAAGTATAGTAAGACATAGCCATGTGTGTGTGTGTGTGTGTGTGTGTGTGTGTGTGTGTGTGTGTGTGTGTGTGTGTGTGTGTGTGTGTGTGTGTGTGTGTGTGTGTGTGTGTGTGTGTGTGTGTGTGTGTGTGTGTGTGCATATTTACATTTACCTTTATAGTCATCATTTAGGAGACGATCTAATCCAGAGCGAATTACAGGACCAATTAGGGTTAAGTGCCAAATATGTCAACGTATTTTTCACCTTGTCGGATCAGGGATTCGTATGAGCTCAGAATACCCTACAGAACCACTAGAAGTTCTGGACAAAGAGAGAGAGAGAGACGGTTAATCACTGGACAAAGAGAGTTAAAAGCAGAGACCCAAAACCAACCGGTGCCCCAAAACCAGGGTGTACCACTCTCTCTGTCCCCCTAGGATCCTCTATTCCTCTCCACCTCTGCTACTCTGTGCTATCTCTCTCTCTCTGTCCCCCTAGGATCCTCTATTCCTCTCCACCTCTGCTGCTCTGTGCTATCTCTCTCTCTGTCCCCCTAGGATCCTCTATTCCTCTCCACCTCTGCTGCTCTGTGCTATCTCTCTCTCTCTCTCTCTCTCTATCTCGCTCTGTCCCCCTAGGATCCTCTATTCCTCTCCACCTCTGCTGCTCTGTGCTATCTCTCTCTCTCTCTCTCTCTCTCTATCTCTCTCTGTCCCCCTAGGATCCTCTATTCCTCTCCACCTCTGCTACTCTGTGCTATCTCTCTCTCTCTGTCCCCCTAGGATCCTCTATTCCTCTCCACCTCTGCTGCTCTGTGCTATCTCTCTCTCTCTCTATCTCGCTCGCTCTCCCTCTCAATTCAATTAATTTCAAGGGGCTTTATTGGCATGGGAAACATATCTTAACATTGCCAAAGCAAGTGATGTAGATAATATACAAAAGTAAAATAAACAATAAAAATGAACAGTAAACATTACACTCATAGAAGTTCCAAAATAATAAACTTATTACAAATGTCATATTATGTCTTTATACGGTGATGTAACGATGTGTAAATGGTTAAAGTACAAAAGGGAAAATAAATAAACATAAATAGGGGTTGTATTTACAATGGTGTTTCTTCTTCACTGGTTGCCCTTTTCTTGTGGCAACAGGTCACAAATCATGCTGCTGTGATGGCACACTGTGGTATTTCACCCATTAGATATGGGAGTTTATCAAAATCGTATTTGCTTTCAAATTCTTTGTGGATCTGTGTAATCTGAGGGAAATATGTGTCTCTAATATGGTCACACATTTGGTAGGAGGTTAGGAAGTGCAGCTCAGTTTCCACAACATTTTGTGGGCAGTGTGCACATAGCCTGTCTTCTCTTGAGAGCCAGGTCTGCCTACGGAGGCCTTTCTCAATAGCAAGGCTATGCTCACTGAGTCTGTACATAGTCAAAGCTTTCCTTAAGTTTTGGTCAGTTACAGTGGTCAGGTATTTTGCCACTGTGTACTCTCTGTTTAGGGCAAAATATCATTCTAGTTTGCCCAGTTTTGTTGTTAATACTTTCCAATGTGTCAAGTAATTATCTTTTTGTTTTCTCATGATTTGGTTGGGTCTAATTGTGTTGCTGTCCTGTGGCTGTGTGGGGTCTGTTTGTGTTTGTGAACAAAGCCCCAGGACCAGCTTGCTTAGGGGACTCTTCTCCAGGTTCATCTCTCTGTAGGTGATGGCTTTGCTATGGAAGGTTTGGGAATTGCTTCCTTTAAGGTGGTTGTAGAATTTAACGGCTCTTTTCTAGATTTTGATAACTAGTGGGTATCGGCCTAATTCTGCTCTGCATGCATTATTTGGTGTTTTACGTTGTACACGGAGGATATTTTTTACAGATTTCTGCATGCAGAGTCTCAATTTCGTGTTTGTTCCATTTTGTGAATTCTTGGTTGGTTTGCGGACCCCAGACCTCACAACCATAAAGGGCAATGGGTCCTATAACTGATTCAAGTATTTTTAGCCAGATCCTAATTGGTATGTCGAATTTTATGTTCCTTTTGATGGCATAGAAGGCCCTTCTTGCCTTGTCTCTCAGATCGTTCACAGCTTTGTGGAAGTTACCTCTGGCACTGATGTTTAGGCCAAGGTATGTATCGTTTTTTGTGTGTTCTAGGTCAACTGTGTCTAGATGGAATTTTTATTTGTGTTCCTGGCGACTAGACCTTTTTTGGAATACAATTATTTTTGTCTTACTGAGATTTACTGCCAGGGCACAGGTCTGGCAGAATCTGTGCAGAAGATCTACTTGCTGCTGTAGGCCCTCCTTGGTTGGTGACAGAAGCACCAGATCATCAGCCAACAATAGACATTTGACTTCAGATTCTAGTAGGGTGAGGCCGGGTGCTGCAGACTGTTTTAGTGCCCTAGCCAGTTCGTTGATATATATGTTGAAGAGGGTGGGGCTTAAGCTGCATCCCTGTATCACCCCATGGCCATGTGGGAAGAAATGTGTGTGTTTCTTGCCTATTTTAACCGCACACTTGTTGTTTGTGTACATGGATTTTATAATGTTGTATGTTTTTCCCCCAACACCCCTTTCCATCAATTTGTATTGCAGACCCTCATGCCAAATTGAGTCAAATAATTTTTTGAAATCAGCAATGCATGAGAAGACTTTGCCTTTGTTTTGGTTTGTTTGCTTGTCAATTGGGGTGTGCAGGGTGAATACGTGGTCTGTCGTATGATAATTTGGTAAAAAGCCAATTTGACATTTTCTGTTAATGATAATGCAGAGGATTTTCCCAAGGTTGCTTTCGATGCATATTCCACGGTGGTTATTGAGGACAAATTTGTCTCCACTTTTGTGGATTGGGGTGATCAGTCCTTGGTTGGGGAAGATGCCAGAGTTAAGGATGATGTTAAAGAACTTAAGTATAGCCAATTGGAATTTGTTGTCTGTTGTCTCTCACTCCCCCCCCCCCCCCCCCCCCCCCCTCCCTTCCGTCCCCCCCGATCTCTCAATTAATTTCAAAGGGCTTTATTGATAAGGGAAACGTGTTTACATTGCCAAAACAAGTGAAATAGACTATAACAAAAAGGAAATAAACAAGGAAATATAACATCTGAAATAAACAGTAAACATTACACTTAAATAACTATAGACATTTACAATGTTATATTATTGCCTATGTACAGTGTAGTACATCAGTAGTGTACATCTCTCTCTCCCCCTCTCTCTGTCTCTCCCACTCTCTCTCTTTCACTCTCTTCCCCCCTCTCTCTCACTGTCGCCACCACCGCTCACTCTGTCTCTCTCTCTCCCTCTCACCATTAGCTGATTATAGTCTCTGAGCCCATGCTTCTGCTCAAATGGCGAAGTACTGCTGCTAACCACTTTCTCTCATCCTCATCTATCCTCTCGCTCTCTCGCCATTTTTCTCTCTCAACCTCATCTATCCTTCTCGCTCTCTCCCCATTTTTCTCTCTCAACCTCATCTATCCTCTCGCTCTCTCCCCCTTTTTCTCTCTCAACCTCATCTATCCTTCTCGCTCTCTCCCCCTTTTTCTCTCTCAACCTCATCTATCCTTCTCGCTCTCTCCCCCTTTTTCTGTCTCAACCTCATCTATCCTCTCGCTCTTTCCCCCTTTTTCTCTCTCAACCTCATCTATCCTTCTCACTCTCTCCCCCTTTTTTCTCTCAACCTCATCTCTCCTCCTCGCTCTCGCCCTCTCTCTCTCACCCTCGTCTCTCCTCCTCCTCTCCCTCTCTCTCTCTCTTTCTCTCGCTCGCTCTCTCTCTCTCTCCCTCTCTCTCTCTCCCTCTCTCTCTCTCCCTCTCTCTCTCTCACTCTTTTAGTGGCAGTCTAAAAACAGGCAGTTATTCTAAGGAGTAGCTGTAGACTGATTCAGTGTTTTCTCCTGTTATTAAATATTGATTCCAGATGTGAGAGAGACTAGACAGACTAGCTCCTCTGGTTGTGGCTGCAGCAGACACCTGTTGATTCAGCCACTGGCTGGGGGAATATAGTTAATCAGTAACCAGTGAATAAGTAGCTGACTCTACTAATATTACACTGATCTCCTCTACCCTGTCTCCATATCTCTGACCTCAATCGCCCTCCAAAACACCCCACCCCTCTCCCCTCTCTTTCTCTGTGTGTGTATGTGTGTGTGTGTGTGTGTGTGTGTGTGTGTGTGTGTGTGTGTGTGTGTGTGTGTGTGTGTGTGTGTGTGTGTGTGTGTGTGTGTGTGTGTGTGTGTGTGTGTGTGTGTGTGTGTGTGTGTTCTGTGTGTGTGTGTGTGTGTGTGTGTGTGTGTGTGTGTGTGTGTGTGTGTGTGTGTGTGTGTGTGTGTGTGTGTGTGTGTGTGTGTCCATCCGTGCACACGTGCCTGCATGATGTGTGTGTCCTGTCTGGTACACTGTATTCTTTGGGATCAATACTACATTCAACTGAACTGAAGTTTAATTTCAAGCCTATTACTCAAGCGTTACTGATGCACCAAGTATGGAACCAACAGGACCATGAACAGCTTCTACCTCTAAGCTATAAGACTATTAAATAGTTAACCACATAGCTACCCAGACTATCTGCATTGACCCTTTATACACTAACTCGTTTGACTCATTCAATGCTTCTGTATTATCTATCCTGTTGCCTAGTCACTCTACCCCTGCCTGTATGTACATATCTACCTCAATTACCTCGTATTCCTGCACATCGACTCGGTCCTGTTACCAGGTGTATATAGCCAAGTTATCATGACTCATTGTGTATTTATTCCTTGTGTTATTAATTTTCTATAATTTCTCCTTTTTTCTCTCTGCTTAGTTTGGAATGGCCGTAAGTAGGCATTTCACTGTTAATCTACACCTATTGTTGAACAAGCATGTGACAAATCAAATGTGATTTGATAAGTTACATGTGAAGGGAGAGAGAAAGAGAGAGAGAGGGGAGGGAGGGAGAGTGAGAGAAAGAGAGAGAGAGAGACGTGTCTGCTGCAGCCACAACCAGAGGGGCTAGTCTGTCTTATTCTCAATTAAATTCAAAGGGCTTTATTGGCATGGGGAACATATCTTAACATTGCCAAAGCAAGTGAAATGATCTTTCTCTCTCTCAGCCTGTGATCCCCACGCCTTGTTACCTGCCCTACAGACACTTGTTTAAAACTTGTGTTGTAAAAGCTTAGAATTCAGAGACCTTGCTGCCTCTACCCTCTTTCATCTTTGGCCCATGTCCTGTTTTCCTTTCTGAGAGTGTTTTTGTCTCCTACCCTCTTTCTCCTCTCACCCTTTTCTTTCCCCTCATTTCCTTGTGTGACTGGTGTCTTCAGGTGAACTTCAGTCAAATGGTCTGGGGCCACTGGGTCAAGGGTGTGTATGCATGCCTGTCTTGTCTGGATTGCCTGTCTTGTCTGTCAGCTGTCATACTGTTTGTGTTTGTGTGCTTGCTTAAGTGCGCTATTGTTAACAAAGTGTGAGGGTAGAGAGCTGTGTGTGGTTGCAGCCCCATCTCTAGTCCAGTCAGTCAGCCCCATCTCTAGTCCAGTCAGTCAGCCCCATCTCTAGTCCAGTCAGTCAGCCCCAGCTCTAGTCCAGTCAGTCAGCCCCATCTCTAGTCCAGTCAGTCAGCCCTATCTCTAGTCCAGTCAGTCAGCCACATCTCTAGTCCAGTCAGTCAGCCCCAGCTCTAGTCCAGTCAGTCAGCTCCAGCTCTAGTCCAGTCAGTCAGCCCCAGCTCTAGTCCAGTCAGTCAGCTCCAGCTCTAGTCCAGTCAGTCAGCCCCATCTCTAGTCCAGTCAGTCAGCCCCAGGTCTAGTCCAGTCAGTCAGCCCCAGGTCTAGTCCAGTCAGTCAGCCACATCTCTAGTCCAGTCAGTCAGCCCCAGGTCTAGTCCAGTCAGTCAGCCCCAGCTCTAGTCCAGTCAGTCAGCCCCAGCTCTAATCCAGTCAGTCAGCCCCAGCCAGCCAGCCCCAGCCAGCCAGCCAGCCCCAGCCAGCGTAGCCCATGAGAGGGAACAATCAACAGCAGAGAGATACCCCAGGGAGAAAGCTGGGGAGGGGAGTGGGTCTGACGAAAACGCTTGGGCCACTTTCCACTTCTGACCTATATATCTGCTGCTGCTTCCCTTCCCTTCACTAGCCTGCTGCGTCCCAGCTGTATCTGTCAAGAGACGGTGGAAGAAAGACTGTGGGTTCGCTCGGGATATCTGGCTGTTCAGAAAGGTTGCTGGTTTTCAAGTTAGATGAATATTGTATCAAACAAGGATGTTGCCACATTGGGTGGCTGTGCCTGCAGGTGCAGTGGTTAGAAGTGGTGCCCTAGCTTAGGATGTGGTTGAGTTTCTTGTGAAGAGGGACAATAACAAGTTGTGTCCTGTTGAAAAGGACTGTACATAAAGAGAGCTGTAGGAATTAAAAGCAGGCCCATGCCAGAACCACAACAATGTGTGTCATACCTGACACACACCTTACCAGTGGTGTAAAGTACTTAGTAAAAATACTTTAAAGTCCTACTTAAGTACTTTACTATTTATATTTTTGACTACTTTTACTTCACTACATTCCTAAAGAAAATAATGTACTTTTTACTCCATACATTTTCCCTGACACCCAAAAGTACTCGTTACATTTTGATTGGATAGCAGGACAGGAAAATGGTCCAATTCACACACTTATCAAGAGAACATCCCTGGTCATCCCTACTGCCTCTGATCTGGAGGACTCACTAAACACAAATGCTTCGTGTGTAAATGATGTCTGAGTGATGGAGCGTGCCCCTGGCTATCTGTTAGTAAAAAAAACAAGAAAATGGTGCCGTCTGGTTTGCTTAACATAAGGAATTTGAAATGATTTATATTTTTTACTTTTTATACTTTCAAGTATATTTTAGCAATTACATTTACTTTTGATACTTAAGTATATTTAGAACCAAATACTTTTAGACTTTTACTCAAGTAGTATTTTACAGGGTGACTTTCACTTTAACTTTAGTAATTTTCTAATACAGTTTTTTTCAATTGCTAACAAGCATCGGTCAATACTGAAGCCACTTTTTCAAAACTCGTCACAGTCTGCATTACATGCATCTTGGCCAAACAGTTAATCTCACCTCCAAAACTCACTCAAACCACCAAAACACTTCATACATGTCTCAAAATAAGCTCGTTCGACCATAACACTGGAAACAATTCTCACTCAGAAAGCATACATTGTCACTCATAACACACTGACACTAACAGGGAGCATTACATAAATAATTAAGTTTTCTCTTTGAAGTTTGAATGATTTTTCACATAAATCAGTATTATCAGCATTATAGAATAGATTAACACCTTTTCACTTTATTGGCTGTACTAAAGTATATGTCACAAGAATGAATCAGAAAAGCAGCAATATGCTTCAATAGCCTTTATTTTTTCTGTATCTTTGCATGTACTAATTTACTTGTGAAAAATAAAAAGTTGAAAGAAAAAACAAATTCCTGAAATTTCAGGGCTGCAATAATAATACATTTAAATAACATCAACAACATGTATAGTATAATCACTCATACTGTACAGTACTGTGAGGGTTCTAGTTCTCATCAACATGTATAGTATAATCACTCATACTGTACAGTACTGTGAGGATTCTAGTTCTCATCAACATGTATAGTATAATCACTCATACTGTACAGTACTGTGAGGGTTCTAGTTCTCATCAACATGTATAGTATAATCACCCATACTGTACAGTACTGTGAGGGTTCTAGTTCTCATCAACATGTATAGTATAATCACTCATACTGTACAGTACTGTGAGGGTTCTAGTTCTCATCAACATGTATAGTATAATCACTCATACTGTACAGTACTGTGAGGGTTCTAGTTCTCATCAACATGTATAGTATAATTACTCATACTGTACAGTACTGTGAGGGTTCTAGTTCTCATCAACATGTATAGTATAATCACTCATACTGTACAGTACTGTGAGGGTTCTAGTTCTCATCAACATGTATAGTATAATCACTCATACTGTACAGTACTGTGAGGGTTCTAGTTCTCATCAACATGTATAGTATAATCACTCATACTGTACAGTACTGTGAGGCTTCTAGTTCTCATCAACATGTATAGTATAATCACTCATACTGTACAGTACTGTGAGGGTTCTAGTTCTCATCAACATGTATAGTATAATCACTCATACTGTACAGTACTGTGAGGGTTCTAGTTCTCATCAACATGTATAGTATAATCACTCATACTGTACAGTACTGTGAGGGTTCTAGTTCTCATCAACATGTATAGTATAATCACTCATACTGTACAGTACTGTGAGGATTCTAGTTCTCATCAACATGTATAGTATAATCACTCATACTGTACAGTACTGTGAGGGTTCTAGTTCTCATCAACATGTATAGTATAATCACTCATACTGTACAGTACTGTGAGGATTCTAGTTCTCATCAACATGTATAATCACTCATACTGTACTGTGAGGGTTCTAGTTCTCATCAACATGTATAGTATAATCACTCATACTGTACAGTACTGTGAGGATTCTAGTTCTAATCAACATGTATAGTATAATCACTCATACTGTACAGTACTGTGAGGGTTCTAGTTCTCATCAACATGTATAGTATAATCACTCATACTGTACAGTACTGTGAGGGTTCTAGTTCTCATCAACATGTATAGTATAATCACTCATACTGTACAGTACTGTGAGGGTTCTAGTTCTCATCAACATGTATAGTATAATCACTCATACTGTACAGTACTGTGAGGGTTCTAGTTCTCATCAACATGTATAGTATAATCACTCATACTGTACAGTACTGTGAGGGTTCTAGTTCTCCCTCTCTCCTGCATTTGGTCACAAGTTCTCATCAACATCACATCTTATGTCTCCTCTGGCGATGCATCTTGGAAAGTATCTTCTGGAATGTCTAATCCAACCCTGGCAGTCTTCAGGAGAAGTGTCTCCACATCCCGCATTCATAGCATTCAGTAAGGACATCTGGTCATGTGGATGGTGGTTATAAACCTTCCACCTCCACGCAGAGAAACTCCTCTATGGGGTTTAGGAAGGGGGAGTATGGAGGCAGGAATAGTACTGACATCCTGGGATGTGCAGCAAACCAGTCTGACTGCAGCAGAGTGGTGGAATGCCACATTATCTCACACAACAACGAAGGTAGGGGAGTTTCTTGTCCCTCTCTCCTCCGGTGGCACAAGTTGATTATGCAGGTCAACCAGAAAATAAAGTAGCCTCTGTATTGTAGGGGCCAATGAGTGGTTTGTGTAACAGCAAACCATAATTGGACAGTGATGCACACATTGTGATGTTAGCTCCTCTCTGGCCTCGGACATCTACGGTTGCTCTCTGTCCAATCACATTTCTTCTCCTGCGGTAAGTTTTTGCCAGGTTGAATCCAGCTGTCAGTGGTGGGTGTAGCTGGTGCATGGAAGTCAGGCGCAGGAGAGCAGAGATGAATGGACAAGCACTTTACTTAGGCAATCATAATACAGAACGCAACCGCGTCACAAAACAAATGCCCAAAGAACAAGTGAGGCAGCACAAAGTACAAAACCCAAGTACAAAGTATCGGCTGCCACAAAGCACGGGTATAAAACAAAACCCGGCGCAAACCAGCCGGAAACGTGCCAACCTTGACAAATAAACAATACCCCACACAGACATGGAGAGAACAGAGGGCTAAATACACATGTAAATTAGTAGGAGATGTAAACCAGGTGTGCAGGAAGACAAGACAAAACAAATGGAAAATGAAAGGTGGATCGGCGATGGCTAGAAGACCAGTGACGTCGACCGCCAAACGCCGCCCGAACAAGGAGAGGAACCGACTTCGGCGAAAGTCGTGACACCAGCTTCATCCACAAAGATGAATGTATGTGCAGTTTGCCTGGCTTCCATCTCCACTACTCTCTAAAATACAGTAAATACACAGTTTTACAGTAATTTACATTATGCATAGCTGTGTATGTACCCTGTTTGGTTATTGAACAGACGTCTTACCTGGACATATTGATACCGGAGTTCTTTCACACATTCACCGTTTCTCTCAAACTGCTTCATCCTTATTTAATGTTTCTCTAGGACTCTGGTTGTCGTTGTGCTGACCATTTTCACATTCCCAAAAGTGATATTGTCTGCCAGCACTCTGTCCTAAATTTCCCACAGTTTTATTGCAAAACACAAAACAATCAATATATTTCAAAATGTCAGTACATGTAAAAATGTGAACATACTGTATTGTACTGTAATATGTGGTTAAATTATCGTTGAAGGATGCACATCTCACCTGTTGTTTTGCCAGAAAATTTGTACTATTGATGCAACTGTTGAACGCTGCAGATTTGGTTGCATTAAACCGTTAAATCACGGTCCATTAAATCATTAAACCGGCCTCTCTCAAAATGGTTTACAATATGGTCAATAGTTGTGGCCCTTATCTCATCAGAGACCACCGCTCTTGGTCTTCCTCTCCTTTGTCCTCCATGCATTCTCCCTCTCCCTGCCACTCTTCTTTCCCACCAACCTGTCTTCCTTGATCCATGTTTCCAAACTAAATCATTCTGAAGCCATCCTCTTTTGTCTGTTTGGTAACGAGACTAAAACGAGGACACTTGGGTAGGCTTTCAGCTGAAATTGCAATCAGATGTGTTTCAATGATTAAATATTCTGCTGAGATTTTCGAGATGTTTCAATCTGGTTACTGAAGAAATGCACAACATTTGCCATCATTCTGTTTTGAATGTGTTATTAACAGTTTTGTGTTAGCATTTGAAAACATGTGCTGCAAATATATAGTTCTGCAGGTGGTGGAGTGTGAATGAGAAAAGAGTTTATGGATTTCAGGGGGAATGTGGTCATTGAATGCATTTTGTGTGAAGCAATGAAAAATGATTCACAGTTTGGTACACATACACTTCTGTTTCGCTGACTGTGTGAAGAGTTTTGATAATGTGACTTCAGTTTTGACTAATGCATGTTAGCAATTGAAAAAAACTGTAAGGTATCTTTACTTTTACTCAAGTATGACAATTGGATACTTTTTCCACCACTGCACCTGATACACACGTACATTGTTCCTTTCCCATTTCTCCCGCCGCCTCCCTCTCTCTTCGCCCTTGTTCCCCTTCTCCTTCTGGCTCTCTTCAAGGCTTTCATGGGGTTAATTCCGTTGTCAATTCAGAAAGTGAATACAAGTAAATTATTAAAAGAAATGATCATACACATATACACCAATCAATGTATGTATGTATTGCTGTAGCATAGTAGCTTCGTACCATCCTGATCTGGCGAGGTTGGTGGCATAGTGGGATGCAGAGCCAGTGTGGTAGTGCGGCAGGTTGAACCCAGGACACCAAAACACTCAGAGACAGAATAAAACGGCAGCATGTAAAAGCTGGAGCTGTATGTGTCATCTCTTATTCAGCACCAGAGCAGAGTAGCACTACAGGAGCCTACCATACAGGGCCTGGGGAGAGTGGCAAGGAGAGCAGCACACAGAGACATGATGAATAAGATTAGCTCAAACAGTGCAGCAGGCAGACGCTGAGAAAGCCTTCCCTCCTTCCTGATTGCAGTGCTAGACAGGACTCTGAGAGCATCATCTAGTTGTATCTAAGATCCGTATGTTGAGTGTGTGTGTGTGTGTGTGTGTGTGTGTGTGTGTGTGTGTGTGTGTGTGTGTGTGTGTGTGCGTGCGTGCGTGCGTGCGTGCGTGCGTGCGTGCGTGCGTGCGTGCGTGTGTGTGCGTGCGTGCGTGTGTGTGTGTCAGACCTGGGTTTAAATACTCTTTCAAATATCTCAATTACTTTCACATATAGTACATTTGAAATAAGTATTCAGATATTTGAAAAGACAAGTAGTTTAATAGTTTTATGTATTTGGAAATACACTTAAAAAGTATTTGAAAATACTCAAATACACTCTTATGCATTTAACCCCGATATTTGAAAATTGTTTTTGAAGTATTTAAAGACACTCCAATACAATTTGGTAGACAATTTGTTTTTTCACAAACAATCATTCAAATACTGAAATAAAAGTACTTGTTTGAGCTGTGTATTTGAAAATTCTGAAATACACAGAATGCTTAAATGCAGAGAGCAAGAGAGGTAGAGAGAGAGAGAGAGATGGCCTGTTTAGATGTAAGTTGGATATAAACAGGTTTGAAACTAGGTCAGGTATTTTCTCTGTTTCTCTCTAGAAATAAATGGTTTAATGCAGAGGGTAAAGTTGTCTTGCAGTGGAAAGGGAATTACTGTCAGGATGGGGTTGCACTGGTGCCTGGACTGTATTGTATAATAGGTTATTAGCACAGCATGTAATCATTCCTAACAACAGTGTCTGCGTGCATGTGTGTGTGTGCAGGTGTGTGCAGCTGGGTCTGTGTGTGTCCACTTCTTCATAATTGTCAACTATAACAGAATACACCTCCTGTCCTGCAGGTATTTTGTTTTCTATGACAAAGAACCATCAGAGAGTTTGCCACATTCCATAGTGTTAGATGGGTTAGAATGGGGTTAAAGCAGTCAGAGAGTAAATCAAACGTCTGACCCAGCCATGGATACGAGATAACAAAGGCTACAGGGAACTACAGGGAGAAAGATGACACCACATAACCAGGGTTGAGTTTCTGTTTGCCCAACATACCATCATCTTCGACAATGTTCAGACTGCCATTGAGATGATTTCCCCAGGCATTGACTGTATAAGGAATGTTCTATTGTACGTGTCTGTTAAACTATGTGAGAGTGTCCTACTAGCATTATAACAACCCAGTATGTTACTGTGAGATCCATCCTCATTCCCATTGATTAGAGCCCTGGGAAACAGTGTGTGTGTGTGTGTGTGTGAGTTTGTGTGTGTGAGTTTGTGTTTGTGAATGTGTTAGGTCACTTTCAGCGTCTGTACACGAGAGGAGTCATTGGTCCTCAGTGCTGCTCGAGGGGTTGCTGGTAGGCTGGGACAAGCAATATAGTGGATCCCCATAGGAGCAGGCATGAAAGGACGCCAATCTCCAATCTCTCTCTCTCTGTTCACCTACTCTCATCTCCCCTTGCTGCCTTTTCTCCTTTAACTTCCCTTGCTCCCTCCTCTACTACCCTCTCTCTCTGCCCATACCTCCTTTCCCCTGTCCCCTCCTCTCCTCTCCTCTTCCCCTGTCCCCTCCTCTTTCCTGTCCCACTCCTCTTCCCCTGTCCCCTGCTTTCCTCTTTCGCTGTCCCCCTCCTCTTTCCCTGTCCCCTGCTCTCCTCTCCTCTTCCCCTGTCCCCTGCTTTCCTCTTTCGCTGTCCCCCTCCTCTTTCCCTGTCCCCTGCTCTCCTCTCCTCTTCCCCTGTCCCCTGCTTTCCTCTTTTGCTGTCCCCCTCCTCTTTCCCTGTCCCCTGCTCTCCTCTCCTCTTCCCCTGTCCCCTGCTTTCCTCTTTCGCTGTCCCCCTCCTCTTTCCATGTCCCCTGCTCTCCTCTCCTCTTCCCCTGTCCCCTCCTCTTTCCCTGTCCCCCTCCTCTTTCCATGTCCCCTGCTCTCCTCTCCTCTTCCCCTGTCCCCTCCTCTTTCCCTGTCCCCCTCCTCTTTCCCTGTCCCCTGCTCTCCTCTCCTCTTCCCCTGTCCCCTGCTTTCCTCTTTTGCTGTCCCTCTCCTCTTTCCCTGTCCCCTGCTCTCCTCTCCTCTTCCCCTGTCCCCTCCTCTTTCCCTGTCCCCTGCTCTCCTCTCCTCTTCCCCTGTCCCCTGCTTTCCTCTTTTGCTGTCCCCCTCCTCTTCCCATGTCCCCTGCTCTCCTCTCCTCTTCCCCTGTCCCCTCCTCTTTCCTGTCCCACTCCTCTTCCCCTGTCCCCTGCTTTCCTCTTTCGCTGTTCCCCTCCTCTTTCCATGTCCCCTGCTCTCCTCTCCTCTTCCCCTGTCCCCTCCTCTTTCCTGTCCCACTCCTCTTCCCCTGTCCCCTGCTTTCCTCTTTTGCTGTCCCCCTCCTCTTTCCATGTCCCCTGCTCTCCTCTCCTCTTCCCCTGTCCCCTCCTCTTCCCCTGTCCCCTGCTCTCCTCTCCTCTTCCCCTGTCCCCTGCTTTCCTCTTTCGCTGTCCCCCTCCTCTTTCCATGTCCCCTGCTCTCCTCTCCTCTTCCCCTGTCCCCTCCTCTTTCGCTGTCCACCTCCTCTTTCCCTGTCCCCTGCTCTCCTCTCCTCTTCCCCTGTCCCCTCCTCTTTCCCTGTCCCCTGCTCTCCTCTCCTCTTCCCCTGTCCCCTGCTTTCCTCTTTCGCTGTCCCCCTCCTCTTCCCATGTCCCCTGCTCTCCTCTCCTCTTCCCCTGTCCCCTCCTCTTTCCTGTCCCACTCCTCTTCCCCTGTCCCCTGCTTTCCTCTTTCGCTGTCCCCCTCCTCTTTCCATGTCCCCTGCTCTCCTCTCCTCTTCCCCTGTCCCCTCCTCTTACCTGTCCCACTCCTCTTCCCCTGTCCCCTGCTTTCCTCTTTTGCTGTCCCCCTCCTCTTTCCATGTCCCCTGCTCTCCTCTCCTCTTCCCCTGTCCCCTCCTCTTCCCCTGTCCCCTCCTCTTTCCCTGTCCCCTGCTCTCCTCTCCTCTTCCCCTGTCCCCTGCTTTCCTCTTTCGCTGTCCCCCTCCTCTTTCCATGTCCCCTGCTCTCCTCTCCTCTTCCCCTGTCCCCTCCTCTTTCGCTGTCCACCTCCTCTTTCCCTGTCCCCTGCTCTCCTCTCCTCTTCCCCTGTCCCCTCCTCTTTCCCTCTTCTCGTGTGTCCTTGGGCTGGGCTGAGAATTCCCTCCACATGGTGTAAAGCTGGTAAACACATACAGGAGCAAGGCAGACCACACACACTCACTGAATGGTCACAATAAACACACACACATCTGTGCGTGTCAAAGCTGAGTTTGTCATATTGGAGGTTGTTGCACTGCCCTGCAGTTTGGCTGAATATGGGCCTAGAATATAGATACTGTGGGCAAGAGGAGCCAAACTGTTGTTGCAAAGTGAACTGTCTGGATTACATGTGTTTGGGCTCACAATGTTCAGTGCTGTGCAACAGCAGAACAACCCAATTAGTAAAACAGAGCATGAAGTCAACATTACACACTGTGCACACAGAACACACACTTCATTGGTTGAAATTACTGGAAATCTTACATACAGTAATAGACTTTTAATAGATAAATACAATGTTATTAGACGTGTATTAATTGTATGTAAATAAAGTAAAGATAATGAAATCCATCCATGGGTTGAGCTGTTGGACCCATGGTGCTGATAAGAGTGGTTGCCTATCAACTGCATCTAGGGGTGGGCCAGCTATGTCTGAAGTCCTCCCTGCCAAGGCACAGTGCTGCTGTGAAACCCTGGTTGGCCCACCCCTAGATACAGTTGCTAGGCAACCACTCTTATCAGCACCATGGGTCCAAGTGCAGCACTGCTGTTCTCTTCTCTTCTCTCATCTTATTCTTATTATCTCTCTCCTCTCTTTCGCTGTACTCAAGCTAATCACATTTGAAGATATGATATCATTTTGTGAGTATTAGAAACCCCAAAAGCTGATAGTCATGAGTGGTGTAAGCTGTTGTAATTCTAATTTATACTTTTGTTTTTAAAATAAATAAAAAACAGGTCACTCAAATGTTTCTAACCTACTTTTGCACCATTTTCTAGTCTACCACACTCAATGTCCTGTATGTAAGGTATTTGTCAGATTAACACATGATGCTGTTTCTCCAGAAATTCCAGGCATGTGCAGCACACAGACAAGACCCTGGCAACAGCTTCTATTGAGAAAGGTAGAAGAACTTTAGCCTACTGATTGAGTGCTGGTGACAATTGAGGGTTATGCTACTGTTAAAAAGTATGTTTCTATGGCAAATGAGAGAACTATTCATGCATTCCATGTTGAAGAATAAATAGTTTGACTAACTACTACTGGCTGGTTGGATTGAGGTAAGGCAGAAATACCGGATCACGCGCGCCACGCTTCATGGAAGAGCACTTCCGTCCGCGCGCACGTCAGCAGGTGCAGAGAGCAGTGGGGGTCTCGCGGCTTCATCATCACTGCATCGAAATTACGCCGGTATATAAAAATTTGACATCAATATAACATTCTCAGAAAATGGTAGCAAAACAAAGGATCCGTATGGCAAACGAAAAGCACAGCAAAAACATCACGCAGAGAGGGAACGTTGCAAAGACCCTGGTGAGGCGACGCGTTTCTTCATGCTGTGTGTTCCATCATCAGACGAAAGGAGATGCAAGACACCGATTCAGTTAATCATCACTGAGAATTGCATGATTTCCAAAAATGTGACCCATCCATTTCATAATGATAAATGATTGATTGTGTAGGCATATCTGATGTTATGGTTCTAATTGGGTATCATCAAAAAAAAACGCATGTTGTAGCCTATCTAATATGATTAATTTCAAACCATTCTGATCAATCACACGACACATACAAGCCGCAATTAATGAGTTTTCAAGCCCTTCTCCATTCATTGTAATTCATGGTCCGTTGGTTGGGTGGTTTATCAATACTGTTGGCTGTATGTTATATAATGGTCGATTATCTTGAATCGGCGGTTTGCCACAGGGTTTACAGCCCGGTATTCTCCCGATCAATAATTAATGAGAGATCAATGCCACGTAGATAAAGATCGAGATTGTCGATAAGGATGGTGTCATCATCTGGTTGAACAGTCCATATAGAAGGCTTGAGGTTGTTGATGAACTCTATGGTCGATCTGTATCCTGACCGGGTCACAAATACACGCACAGTTTTGTATTGCTATGCTTGTAGGGACCATAGAATTCCCACCCAAAATCCGGTTTTCCCTAACCTTAAATCTAACCCTAACTCTAACCTTAGCCCTAAACCTAACGTGAACCCTAACCTTAATTAGATTCCTAATTGTAACCCTAACCCTAAACTTAACCCCTAAGCCTAAAATAGCATTTTTTTTCTTGTGGGGACAGGCAAAATGTCCCCACTTGTCTGAATTTTCCTTGTTTTACTATTCTTGTGAGGACTTCTGGTACCCACAAGGATAGTTAAACAAAATCACATACACAGATATTATAGGACAGGCAGTGATACTGATTATTATGTAACTCTGGAATGTAGGTTTCACTTCCTCATGGGGACTGGTTACACTACCACTGCTACCACTGCTGGCTTGCTTCTGAAGCTAAGCAGGGTTGGTCCTGGTCAGTCCCTGGATGGGAGACCAGATGCTGCTGGAAGTGGTGTTGGAGGGCCAGTAGGAGGCACTCTTTCCTCTGGTCTAAAAAATATCCCAATGCCCCAGGGCAGTGATTGGGGACACTGCCCTGTGTAGGGTGCCGTCTTTCGGATGGGACGTTAAACGGGTGTCCTGACTCTCTGAGGTCATTAAAAATCCCATGGCACTTATCGTAAGAGTAGGGGTGTTAACCCCGGTGTCCTGGCTAAATTCCCAATCTGACCCTCAAACCATCATGGTCACCTAATAATCCCCAGTTTACAATTGGCTCATTCATCCCCCTCCTCTCCCCTGTAACTATTCCCCAGGTCGTTGCTGCAAATGAGAACGTGTTCTCAGTCAATTTACCTGGTAAAATAACGGTAAAATAAATAAATAAAATTAGTTGAAATAGTGTACATTAAACACTTGTATAATTGTGCTGTAATAGCCTTAGGGAAATGGGAGGTGTTCATAATTTATTAAATGATCATAACTGCTGAATATAATGTTATAGTAGTTGTTATAGTATTCCCAATTTATCCACCGTCTAACAGATTCCTTTTTATGGCAGGCTAATTTGTTCTCTTGGTGTTCCTTAAGATGTCGGTTTTTCTTCTGACAACCTTGAATTATGAAACTATACCAGAAATCTTACCATGCCTTCAACATGACTGCATTGTGCAAGGTGACACTGAATGGAATAGCTCACTGTGGAATAGAGATTGTTTTCATTGTTTGTATTAGAATAAAGGAATACTTGGGGTTTGCGCTGTACATTCTAGATAGCAATTGTGTCATCCACAATAATACCGTACCACAATCAGAAAGCACATGTGTGCTATCCAACTGTATTATGACATCATCCACACCAGACCACATCGTGTGGTTGTGATGGTTTATGATGCTGCTGGTCTAGACAGCCAGGCAGGCTGAGGGTTTCCAGAGACATATTGTATATCATGTGTTTTTACATCAGTGGTTTGGTTTCCACTTCTGTTTTCCATAAGAACTAGATGTGTTCATAGCTGAGTCTGAGGGGCTACATGCTAACTCTGCAGAACTCAGTTTATTATTAGATCCAGTCTATTCTGGTGTAACTGGGTACAAAACACCCACACCGTGATGAGAACAGGGTTTAAAACAGTCAGACTGACTGGACTAACATGGTTTGAAACGTGTCCTATTCAGCATGTTGTTGATGTAGGCCTAAAGGTCATAACACTGTATGAAACTTCATCCAATGGATGTTTGTTCAACCTGCTTGGTCTTCCTCCACCAAGCTGTGTCCTGTAGTCACATATTCTGCACAGTTTTGACCGCCCTTGATCAACAACTGTCCGACCTTGACCGTCATACTAACTCTGACCTTACATCCGACCTTATGTCCAGTGTATGTGGCCAGTCAGAGGAGGATGCCTCTCAAGATTTCCTCCTTCTACAGTGGAGGTTTCCTGGCCATTGTTACACTAAACTTGCTCACTGGGGGTTCAGGCCCTATCAGGTACTAAAATTACATATCTCTAAAACTAAAATAGTTAACTAACGGAAGAACACCGATAACAACTGTTTAATTCAGAAGGATCATGTTGTTTCCAAAGGGGTCCTAAGACAAGACATGACATAAATAGTGACATTTGGATGACATTTGACCTGTACAGTATGTCTCAGTGGTTGAACATTCTTGTTGTTTTCTCTCCCTCTCAGCGACCTCAGGAAGAGAAGTACCCCGTGGGGCCGTGGCTCCTGGCTCTGTTCGTCTTCGTCGTCTGTGGATCAGGTAAGGCCCAAACATCCAGTGTTCAACATTCTGTTTCACATTAGCCTTGATATTACTCACCTAGGGAACATTGGTTAACCACAGACCTAAACCAAATGTAGTTTTACTTCAGTTTTCTGCTCAATAATTTTGCTTAACTGGATGTTTTCTTGTGTAACAACAGCCACTTTCTCTTTAAGCCATCTTTCAGATCATCCAGAGCATCAGGATGGGAATGTGATCCAGAGGCCCCACAGACTCTCCCCTCTCTCCCCACACCCGCTCATCAGACCTGAGGCTGCTCGCCACCCTACGCACCTCCCTAACACCTCCAGGAGGCCTGGAGGTCCGGACAGCTCTGTGTCCATCAGGGAAGGCCTGAGAGATGAGTGGACCACACCCCTTCCCCCCTCGATTTTCTCGATCACACGTTTACAGAGTTCCAGGCCGTGGAGATGAGAGCTTTTCTACTGACAGTCTAAACCACAACCAATGGCTGGCTCAATCTCGTACAGTGTGTTTTACACCTGCTCATATGTGTGAGTGTGAGACTGAGTGTATGTGTATGTGTGTGCAGTCAATGATGTGACTAGCTGCTGTGCAATACTGCTGTGTTTCTATATACACTCACCGAACAGTTTATTAGGTACCCCACCTCGTTCACGAAAATGGATCGCTCCTACTGACAGTGACCATGGCTTGCTATATAAAGCAGGCAGACAGGAATCTAGACATTCAGTTACTGTTCAATTGAACGTTAGAATGAGCAAAACAATTGACCTAAGCGACTTGAAGCGAGGTATGATCGTCGGTGCCAGGCGCGCTGGATCCAGTATCTCAAATGGCCGCCCTCCCGGGCTTTTCATGCATGACAGTGTCTAGGGTTTACCGAGAATGGTGCGACAATCAAGAAACATCCAGTCAGTGTGGGTGAAAACAGCTCGTTGATGACAGAGGTTGTAGGAAAATGGCAAGAATCGTGCAAGCTAACAGGTGGTCCACAAACAGACAAATAATGGCACAGTACAACAGTTGTGTGCAGAATGGCATCACGGAACACACAACTCGTCGATCTTTGTCACGGATGGGCTATTGCAGCAGACGACCAAACTGGGTTCCACTCCTATCAGCTAAAAATATTAAGAAACGTCTCCAGTGTACACGCGATCACCAACACTGAACAATTGAGTGGAAAAACATTGTCTGGAACATGACAGCGAGTTCAGTTTACTTGAGTGTCCTGCGCAGGCCCCAGACCTCAACCCAATAGAGAATCTTTTGGATGAGATGGAACGGGGTTCCGACCTAGTACTCGATGGAAGTACCTAATAAACGGGCCGGTGAGTGTATATCTGTGTTGTGTGAGAACCTTTTTCAAATAAATGTGACTCATTTGGGACATGTCTGTTTGTCTGCTTTCAGTTCCACTTTGGCTGCTTCTATCCCAGCGCATGTTGTGCAGATTCAGCTTGCTAACAGTGGTTAATTTGGGGCTTCCTGGTGTGTGTGTATGTGTGTGTGTGTACATGCATATGTGAGTGTTATATAACTTAGCACTAAAGAACCACGGCTTCATGGAATGTCAGGTGTCTTAATGTTTAAATTCCAGGTGCCTAACCGTCACAACTATTTACCAGGATTCTGTCATGTCCTTTCTCCAACATACCTGTATGACACCAGGGTTACGTCTTGTTACTCAGCCTCTCAAACTTATGTCTCCCGAAACCATCCTTCAAGGCAGACGGCAGCTTATCGTCATTTGAATGGAATGCTGTTCACACATTTATCCAGTGTGGTGAGTTGTGGAGTTATACAATCGCTGTTTGTTCACTTGAAGTAATGGGCCGAAGCAAGGTGCTGTTCCTGCTCAATTGGAGTGATTTGTGGACCATGTAATCTATGCAGCTGTTAACTAAGGCCGACCCTGGTGAAAAGCAGAGGAAAAGCTTAACCTACAGCTTGCAGTATACAGGCAGTGCTCTGTTGCTGTCTGTTTCATATGTTCTCTTTTCAGTGTACAGTAGGATGATGTGGCCCCAGACACTAAACTAAGGTTAGTTTTACATTTCCCCTCCATAATGGTTAAGGTTGAGACTAAGATTCAACTGCTGCCTACTTCTGACAGCCCTGGCACAGCAGTTTTGAAGCATGCTACAGTATGAGGACAGAGAGAGACTGCAATAAGTAATCAGCAGACACACTGGTCTGATTGTTACAACAGTAACCCACAGCAAAGGTCTGTCTGCTGAACACGATGAGGTCAATGCTCAGCCTGGCATTTCTCTGTCTCGGGGAGATGAAGAACACTGCCTGGCCCTTTCCTACACAGATCCCTCTGTGTGTGCATTTCCTATCCTATATAAACAGGTCTTCCCTAACTCACCCCTGAAACACAGGACATGACATAACCTAGCCATGGCAATATGTGTCAAAGCTCATCCAGCAGTGCAGCTATAACATGCCTCCAATCCTACAAGTAGAGATGCCAATAGTTTACTTGACTAGAAAAAAGGTGGAGGAGACTACCATTGGACTGCAGGGGAGAGAAAAAAAAAATAAAAATCAGGGACAGGGTGCTGGTTTGTTATTTACATAAACATGTGGTATCCATACAACCAGTAGGCCAAGGAGGACCACCAGCTTTTGTTCACTTGGCAGGTCAGCACTAAGTAAGAAGTTGATGTTAAATGGCCTACAGGTTAAGGTTAATTATTTAAACTACAGAAGTAAAGGAAGACTAAAGTAAATATGAAGAGGCATTAACAAGTTGATTATTCCTTTAACATTTTTATTGAAAGTTGTGAAGTGAAACTGTCAAGTGCAATTGTGTTAAGTATGTTTACAATACCTCATCTGGTTTGAGGAAACATGCACGGAACATGAGCATACAACTTATACATAGAATGCAAAAAATCAATTTCAGTTTTTCTTTATGATATTCAGAGTAATGTGTTTGTTATGTTTAAGAGCTGATCATCGTTAGTACTTCACCGTCAAAATGAAAACAAAATAAAGTTACTTCAAATCATTTCAAGTGAACGATGGTTTACAGTAGGCGTTAATGTTGCAGCCGAAGATATGGATACTGGATATTTGTCAGTTAAATAACCTCCACAGCTCTCTATTGTCCTGAATTACAGCATTAAAAAGACAGCACATATCTTCAGACCAGCCCATTACTAGGCCTAGATCACTCACCATTTGTACTTCACCTAAATAGCATCTGTCTTCTCACCTTATGTCACTATATTACACAGTACTTACACTACATATACAGAAATATACACAATGTAGAAAGCCCATCAACTCCTCTTTGAAAATGCAGCTTAGCCAAACATCTCAGCCCCTGTGCTCCTTTACATGAGAAGAGAAGCTGCCATGATAGGTTTAACAGGGCGCAAGGCTGTGGGGTTCAAATTAAAATAATATCATAATCATCATCTCTTTTAATAAGCAAGTGTAGGCTACTATACTCCATTCAATCCCACAGTTTAAATGATGACGTCCATGGAAATGTTGTCGTGTTCTCCCTTCAGATCTCCTCGCCCTCCTCCGCTCCACTCACCAGATGGGGACTATCACACCATGATAATCCTCTGATTTTTCACGTTGTCACCATGAGAGGTGCTCCATTCTCTGTCTGTCTCTCTGTAGCACGCAAGCAGAAGGGAACCGCTGTATTTATTTACATTATCAGGATTCAGCAAAGCATGGCCGTTACTATCTCCCTCCATCATCGTTACCACTGAAGTCGACATCACTTGAAATTCATTGACACAGGTACAGTAACTAAGTCATGTCCACTTTTTTTGTTGGTTTTGTTTTTCTTAGTCAGACAATCTTGTTTTTTCTCTCTCCTAAGTCCATTAATTTTTTGGCAATGTTCATTCTCCTATAACAGCCCCTTTCCCTTCGCTCCGAGGCAGATTGTCTTTGATAGTGTTTTTAATAGTCTTGAAACGATGACACAACCCATCACCGCTCTCAAAGTTAAATATGTGCAAATTCTTGTCTTAACAGCGTAGCCCCGTGCAATGAAGGCCTGGTTGTTCTGCAGCGTTAGAACAGGAGTCTGTCTGAGGACTGTCAAGTCAGTCAGGCCCTGATTGGTTGATAGACTTCCTCATCTACCCCTCTCTGGGGGTAGGAGGTGATGCTACGCAGAGGGTCCAGAGTTGTGTGATGGTTGGGCCGGGGGTAGGGTTGGTGCCTGGGCTGGAGGCTGTGTGGAGGTGGGAGGGGAGCCTGTCTGGGTCTGGGCCTGGAACTGAGCCATCTGCTCTGGGCTGGCCAGGGTCTTCAGAAGGCTGTTCTCCTGCTCAAGCTGGGAGTTCCTCTCAATCAGCTCCTTGATCTGCTCCTTCAGAACCTCCACCTCCTCCCTCACTGCGTACATCAGGTGGCTCTTCACCAGGTCCTAAAGGGACAGAGAGATCAACAAACAGAACAGAGACTTTAGTCTAGTTTTTTTAATTTTTTTTTTATTTTTTACACGTGACAATTAAATATACCATATGAAAGAAGTCAAAGATAGTGTTACATAGTCATTTCACCCCTACCTACAAATTACCTCGACTAACCTGTACCCCCCACACATTGACTCGGTATCGGTACCCCCTGTATATAGCCTCGTTATAGTTATTTTATTGTGTTACTTTCTATTATTTTTTACTTTAGTTGGTAAATATTTTCTTAAACTCTTTCTTGAACTGCACTGTTGGTTAAGGGCTTGTAAAGGAAGCATTTCCCAGTAAGGTCTACACATGTTGTTTTTAGCGCATGTGACAAATCAAGTTTGATTTGAAATGACATACAAAACAATGTTAAGTTTGTGTTGTTTTTTTTAAATGACCATACATATACATTATACTCTTGATGCAATTAT
Organism: Salvelinus fontinalis; assembly: GCF_029448725.1. NCBI lineage: Eukaryota > Metazoa > Chordata > Actinopteri > Salmoniformes > Salmonidae > Salvelinus > Salvelinus fontinalis. The sequence goes on from NC_074687.1 coordinate 17,160,729, forward strand.
AATAATGTACGCATAGCATTACTACTGCTCTTTCTGTGGGAATCACTAATACTATGTAATACTATGTAATACATGTTAATTATTGTAGCTAGCTTCTGTTTGTTTTAATATAAGAAGTGGGTCTGATCTTAAAACACATAACCTGTTTGAGCATATGGTTAAAATCAAGACAAAGATTCTGTAGATTTAGGGCCAAATATTCCCAGGGTCTAAAACTCCCCTTCCTCTAGGGCCAGGACGCAACGTCACCAAACAGACAAAATGGCCGGCCCACATACACGTTTTAGCCAATCAGAGCTTGAGATATTTATATCTTATATCTAGGCGTCAAATATTTTCTGTTTGCCTAGCAACAAAGGCAAGCACAGTATGGCGCGAGTGAGAACGTCCTTAGTGGGCAGGGATCCAGAGACAATAAAACATTAGAATACTGAGGAAATTAATATAAAATGCACGCGCGCTCATCTCGTTTTCCTTGTGTCAACGTGTCTATTCAAATAAATGGTAGCTTCAGGTAGAAATCGAAACAGTGTTTTACAGTTGTGGATAGTACACATAACATGAATGTACATATGGCCCATGTGCTACCATGCTAATCTGGATACGACTTTGCGTGATGACAAACCTGGCTAACGTCTAGGCCCCCATAAATACACTTTGGCAAACTAAATATTACATTGACGTCAAGGCGCATAACACCATATGCTGCTACATTGTTGCCAGAGCATCAAGCTATTCTCGAGCTATGTAACAGCGCCAAATTAAATGGGTTACAAAGTAACGTGCAAATCGAAAGTGAATCGAGGTTTTTCAAATCCAGTAGCGTTTAGAAAGACAATCAGCAAAAGGCTGCATGTTGCGTGACTTCCCAGTTGTCGCTGGTTACATGGTTATGTAATCCATTCATTGCGCTAACTGAAGCAACCTTTTCTTTTAACTGATCATTCTCCGAATGTATTCTTCGAAATAAGTTATATTCGCATGTGATTTGTGTAGTATAGTTTGCAGATAAAGTGAGTTTTAGATTGCATAAACTTACCATAGCCTGTTCAATTTTGTTGTCTATGGCCACCACACTGGCTCCTGACGAACTGCAAGAATGAAAAGAAAATAAGTCTTAATACACTGCATCGGTAAGAATGAATGAAAGCAAGTACTGTCGATGTTGCAGGTCTAACACCAGTCATTTCAATACAATGAAATACAGTATAAATCTCCTTATGCAGGTGACATCACTTCGACTGAAGACCATTCTAGAGCCAAGTGTTCAGAGTGTATTGAATAGACCGCAGACCATATTCCTCTCAAATGCCACAAATAAGCCGTACATGTTCTATTACTGTCATCAATGTAAATCAACTAATGTTCTTTTACTATCTTCAATGTAAATCAACTAAGGGGGTTAGCTACAGCATTTCCTGGGCCAGCAATAAGCAAAGCCATCCTAGTGATGCCCCATCACGACAAGTGCATTTTCTCTCACTGAGCCCAATCAAAATGGCAGCCTCAGCATTAACGTCATACAAAAGGCATTTGGCTATACTTTTATTTCAATAATCAAGTTCTCTATAATACATAGACTCCGTGTTGTATGATCAGTGTATAAAGCAGCGCTTCTTTCGGGAATACAGAAAGAATATTAGCTGCCAGCAATAGGCATCCTCCTTGCAGCACAATGTCATCGTAAAATATATTTACCTATTGTCGAGCCTGACAGGTGAACTATCCGAGCTCAGTAACGAAGATAAAAACGAGATAGAAAAATTCCTTAACTGGCAAACACCGAGATCCATCGCCACTGTTGTATAGTACGGACTATTCATGCTATATCACAGATATAAACCAAGCTTTAAGCAACGAAAAACTCCTCTCTCGACGATTATCGTGTATCACAAATCACATTATCTAGTTCCGTGGTTCGGAGGCGTAAGCAGGCACCTTATGTCCCTTCAGAAAAGCCTCGTATCCCGGGAAACCTGAACATCTATCTACCGCTGCAGCACAAAGAATCTCCAAGGTCAGCTCATCTCCGCTCGGCTGAAAATCTGCAGCCCGGGGACATTTGCATAATGCATCTAAGAAAAAGAGCGCTCCGATGCACCCGATTGGTGGAGGGATACTAATATTTGCATAATCTATGTAGGAAACGCCCATACCTGCGGCTCAGCTGATTTAATTTTCATAAATTATTTAGAGGATGCACCCTCTGCCGAAACTGGGAAAAACCGGATGAGATGGTGAGGAACACTACAGTACTTCAAAGACACAAAGATGGGACATGTTTACTTGTCGAGAATCAGGCTACCAAGAATTGTCCGAATACCAGGAATTATACAGAGAAATGGACAATGAAAAATGATGTATTTGGTACATTTACAACAACCAAAACGACTAAACGCGATGAAAGTGTATATTATGAACAAAAACGAATCAATCATTCACACAGTAGAAAATAACCTTTCAAGATCATTGTAGATCCAAAAACTGAACATATCTGAATTGTATACAAGTTCTGCACGTCAACATACCGCCCCCTGGCGGTTACTATGAGCACAGCGGTTACTATGAGCACAGACCCAAACAAGGATAACAACACTCCAGTCCACACAGGGTTTACTCAAACCATTTAAGAATACCCAATTACAACAAGTAAACAAATGCACTCAGAACTCTTCCAGCACGTTTTGTATATGTGCCAGGGACACAGGCCCCTCAAACCATAGATGAGTCAGACACTAACCAAATTCACTTGAAATGCTCCTTGCACCATGCCTCTATTTTAGATGGACGCATTTGCTCATTTTATTAGTGCTCCAGAAATTAGAAGAACTGTTGTGTCAGTCCCCCCAAAAAACTAATTTTAGCCACACAAAATACCTATTGACTGTAAGCAAAACACTAAGGCGTGGGTAAGTGAATTGACGGGCAAGATGGATAATAACATGTACTTGTTTTGTTAATGTCCTTATGAAAGTAATGTTAGAAAAATCTAATCAGAGACCGTAGACCAGTGTTAACCAAACCTCCTGGAGTACCCTCAGCCAGTATTTTATGTATTCCAGAACTAGCATAGCTGATTCAAATGGTCACCTAATCATCAAGCCTCTCATTAGTTAAATCAGCTGAGTAGAGGTTTGGGAAACACTGCTGTAGACTATCCATCCAGAGTCCTTAACTTGTCTACACTAAGTCAGACATTTACCTGCCATGTGCCCTACACACCTTACGACAACCATTACTGGAGATATTGGGCTTTTTCTACTCATGCCACCATGGCAAAACAAGATAAAATTACCACCCATTCTATCAAAGACAGCACAAACACACCATCAGACCCAGAGCACGGATTCAACTGATCACATCCTCATATTTACAGACTCAGAAACTACACTATAGGCTAGTGCCTGGTGAGGTGGCTTCTCCCTGACCCAAAGCTACACCTCTGAAATAAGAGCTGTAAGAACCTTTAGATGTTGTGATTCTGAGGTAGGAGATATCCATCAACTTAATTAAGGGGTTCATTTTAAATAGCGCTTTTCCAGATGCTCCAAGCACTTTCTATTGTATGGGGCAAAGAAACACACCATATCCATTATCTGTGTGTAGCAAGCAACTGGGTGAGGCCATGGCAGCCATTTTGCACCAGAGATAAGCTCATCACACACATCAGCCATCACAGGCTGATATCTGTTCAGTGCTGCTGAAACATTGGCGTCTGAACTATACCAAACTATAGCTTGAAATCAAAGAAATATACTTTCTCTTGTTATACAATTTCAGTACTTGGATGTACAGAATACACATGGACACATGCCTTGCTTGTCACAGAAGACACCGTAAAGGCCTAAAGGTTGTCTTTTATGGTGATCCATCTACAGTAACTGTCAGTAAAATAGCTTAGAGTTAGACAACAAAAAAATAGCTTCTGTTCATTTGCGTAAAAGTTTTGGCTGAGAATGATTTAGTGAACTCCACATAAACACACAAGCGCAGACTTGCCTCAGGGAGCTAGAATCTGTGAATATGGACTTGACGTTCCAGGGGAGAGAGGATTGCACATTCTCCCTATGAGGACTTCTGAACAACAAGTCCCTAAAGTAGGCCTAAAGCTATGAGAGCATAGTTTATTTCATGAGAAGACAGGGCCTAGGGAGGGTTTCATTCTTGTTGAAATCCAGAACATTAATCATAGAGAACCTAGTTTCTATATTAATTTTAATGCAAACCAAACCATAACAGACAAGGATGTGGATGAGCATCCTAGTTGGCCTACTATGTGCAGCAGACAAAGCCTTCACACATACAGGGGATTGAGTGTTGCCGTCTCAGTACTTCTGGGGGAAGAATGGAACACTCATCCACATATCCAAGACATCATACACACACACAGATCTCAAACGCACCCTAAACACAACTCAAAAACAGACATTGCCCCTAGACGCAGCCATAACACTCTTCACACACTGATTTCATTCACACAACTCGACCCATCCCAAATCTTACATTCCACAGTGTCACATACGACAGAAATCTGACCCCCGCGGTGTAAAGGGCTGTGTGCTGAGCTAGGGTGATTTATGCATGTGCCCTCTTTTACACACCCTACCTGGGAGGAAAGGAGTGAGAGAGGATGGGTGGGATACCTGGGAGGAAAGGAGGAAGGGTGGGATACAGGGAGGGAGAGGGTGGCCACTGTTGAAGAATGTCTTAATCCTGCCAGCAGGGTGTAGGGATTAATACCAAACAGAGACACAGAGTTAGAGAGACACACACTAGAGCCTTACACACAGAGAAAAATATAACACGAAGTAGGGGTGTGTGGTTTCATAGGAAAGGCAAAAAGGTTCATGTGTTTGGGCATACACAGAGGTGGTCCAATATCACCACATTTAAAGATCCGGTACTACATTTTTTGTATTATTTTTGTATTTTATTTAACCTTTATTTATTTAACTAGGCAGGTCAGTTAAGAACAAATTCTTATTTACAACTACGGCCTACCCCGGCAAAACCCTAACCCAGACGATGCTGGGCCAATTGTGCGCCGCCCTATGGGACTCCCAATCACGGCCGGTTGTGATACAGCCTGGAATCGAACCAGGGTCTGTGGTGACGGCTCTAGCACTGAGATGCAGTGCCATGGACCGCTGCGCCACTTGGGAGCGCATTAACGATAAACACAAAATAGTCTACTACATAGTAATTAAGGCCACCCTTTCATCCAGTTATTCACAGATCTATCAGTCATAGGAAAGGTGTCCATCTTTACACACAATTCACAGAAAGTTATCTAGTTCTGCAGAACTTGGCTTGGTGTTAGTCTGAGATTCAAACATAGCCCAGTGCTCAGTACTGAGTCCATCCAACAGTAACAGTGAATATACGCAGTGTACAAACATTAGGAACACCATGCTAATATTGAGTTGCACACCCTTTTGCCCTCAATTTGTTAGGGCATGGACTCTACAAGGTGTCGAAAGCATTCCATAGGGATGCTGGCCCATATTGAGTCCAATGCTTCCCACAGTTGTGTCAAGTTGGCTGGATGTCCTTTGGGTGGTGGACCATTCAATCAAATGCAGCATATGTCACAAAGTGCTATATAGAAACCCATCCTAAAATCCCCAACAGCAAGCAATGCAGATGTAGAAGCACAGTGGCTAGGAAAAACTCCCTAGAAAGGCAGGAACCTAGGAAGAAACCTAGATAGGAGCCAGGCTCTGACTGTGCCGGGTGGAGATTTATAACATTACATGGTCATTAAGGACAGATTTTTCTAATAGACGACCAGCAAGGGCAAATAATAATCACAGTTGTTATAGAGGGTGCAACAGGTCTGTACATCAGGAGTAAATGTCACTTGGCTTTTCATAGCCGGGCATTCAGAGGTTGAAATGGCAGGTGCGGTAGAGTGTTGAAAACAGCATTCTTGATACACACAGTAAACTGTTTAAATTGAAAAACCCAGCAGCGTTGCAGTTCTTGACACACTCAAACCAGTGCGCCTGGCACCTACTACCATACCTCGTTCAAAGGCACTTAAATCTTTTGTCTTACCCAATCACCCTCTGAATGGCGCACATACACAATCCATGTCTCAATTGTCTAATCCTTCTTTAACCCGTCTCCTCCCATTCATCGACACTGATTGAAGTGGATTTAACAGGTGACAACAATAAGTGATCATAGGTTGACCAGGTGAAAGCTATGTCATGGAAAGAGCAGGTATCCCTAATGTTTTCTACACTTCCTGTCCTCTTTGCCTGGAGGTGTCTTTAACCTATTAGACAGACCCAAATATACACCTGGGAAGAGCACAACCTAACCTGAGTCTACTGAAACACACACAACACGGTGACACTGCGACCAAAGCTACTTAGCCCTGAGCTATACTGGGCTCCATTCATAAAGCACCCAGGGGCATACTGGGACAGGCTTTCCTTTCAGGAAGCTGAGCTTAACCAATGTTCTGTACCTTCTGTGTCACTGACCTGTACATACGCAGCCAATGACAAGCAGCATATAGCTGAGGTCGGAGGTCACTATCTGGCATAATGGAAAGGCTGGAAGCACAGTATTTTCCAATCACAGAAGTGATTTATCAACCCCACCCTTAACCCAAAATCCTAAATAAAAACGAATTCTAATAAAAAAATAAGTAGTTAACGTACATGGGCCATTTTGGCTCGGACCCAGGTATTTGAGCACCAATTCTGACAATACTGCTTCTTTTGTCCATTCAATATGTGATTTACTGACAAGCAGTTTATGGGATGATGGCATGGAGTATGGGTTCAATAGGTAGATGTAGAGGTTCCCTAAACACAGATCTAAGATAAGCTCTATTAAAAGCTCCATGTAGTCTAACATTTTGACCACTATGTAACAGGGCCTTTAGTGCCATATGGTTGCATATTGCATAGTTAGGTTGGAGACCTACTGAAGTCAGTGATTCTCTGATCTAATATCAGGAAAAACACTCACCTACATCATGCATGCACCAACCACATACTGACCAATGCCATGCAACCAGCATGCAACCATCACACAACTAAACTGACAAATGAAGTGACACTTGAAACCAGTGGTTCGCAAACACTGTTTATTTTTAAAGGAACTCAGTCAGGCATGAAGCTTACTCTTGAAAGTTGTAATAGTAGAATGTACAAGGTGCAATTACTAAATTGGGTAGTGCATCCTTGGTTCCTCTTGTCACTTTATACAGTTATTGCATACCGTAGAGCTATTTATAACTCGCCAGAAATGTCCAGATCAACTAGAACATGTCTTCTAACATTTTTTTATTTAGTTTTTCTTTTAGCCCATAGATATTGTTGTCATTTTTTTGTCACTCAAATATCACATGAATACACATTAGATATGACAAAATGTATAGAATTGCAAGTAAAGTAGCTTTCAAACGCACATTTTCTTTGCAGGAAATAAGCTTTAAACCTGCAAAATTCTCTCCACCAACAAGATGTGTGTGAACAGTTTGTGTCATTAACAGTGCCTGTGCCCATAGAAATAGACATGGCGTGAGTGCAGGGTGGGCGCAGGATGTTCCCCAAATCTGGAAAGGGGTGCCCCCGAGTGAAAAAGTTTGGAAATATATATATATATATATATACTGCTCAAAAAAATAAAGGGAACACTTAAACAACACAATGTAACTCCAAGTCAATCACACTTCTGTGAAATCAAACTGTCCACTTAGGAAGCAACACTGATTGACAATAAATTTCACATGCTGTTGTGCGAATGGAATAGACAAAAGGTGGAAATTATAGGCAATTAGCAAGACACCCCCAAAAAAGGAGTGATTCTGCAGGTGGTGACCACAGACCACTTCTCAGTTCCTATGCTTCCTGGCTGATGTTTTGGTCACTTTTGAATGCTGGCGGTGCTCTCACTCTAGTGGTAGTATGAGACGGAGTCTACAACCCACACAAGTGGCTCAGGTAGTGCAGCTCATCCAGGATGGCACATCAATGCGAGCTGTGGCAAGAAGGTTTGCTGTGTCTGTCAGCGTAGTGTCCAGAGCATGGAGGCGCTACCAGGAGACAGGCCAGTACATCAGGAGACGTGGAGGAGGCCGTAGGAGGGCAACAACCCAGCAGCAGGACCGCTACCTCCGCCTTTGAGCAGGAGGAGCACTGCCAGAGCCCTGCAAAATGACCTGTTACGCGAGTGCAGGCAGCAAGGAGCCATGGTAAGTTGCTAGCTAGCATTAAACTTATCTTATAAAAAAAAAAAATCTTAACATAATCACTAGTTAACTACACATGGTTGATGATATTAATAGTTTAACTAGCTTGTCCTGCATTGCATATAATCAATGCGGTGCCTGAATATGTGTCACTTCTCTTGCGTTCAGTGTAAGCAGTCAGGGTATATGCAGCAGTTTGGGGTCGCCTGGCTTGTTGCGAACTGTGTGAAGACCATTTCTTCATAACAAAGACCATTAATTTTCCAGAATTATGACATAACATTGAAGGTTGTGCAATGTAACAGCAATATTTAGAACAGTTCCGTATTTCACTGGAAGAATAAAAGTTTTGTTTTCGAAATGATAGTTTCCGGATTTGACCATATTAATGACCTAAGGCTCGTATTTCTGTGTTTATTATATTACAATTAAGTCTATAATTTGATAGAGCAGCCTGATTGTGCAGTGTTAGGCAGCAGCAGGCTCGTAAGCATTCATTCAAACCGCACTTTCCTCCATTTACCAGCAGCTCTTCGCAATGCTTGAAGCACAGCGCTGTTTATGACTGCAAGCCTATCAACTCCTGAGATTAGGCTGGCAATACTTTAGTGCCTATAAGAACATCCAATAGTCAAAGGTCTATGAAATACAAATGGTAGAGAGAGAAAAATATAGCAGTCTGCAGCGCACGCAAAAAGTTGCTCCAGAACACCCCCCCCCCCCACCAGGAAAAAAAACTGCACCAACACCCCCAAACTACTTTCCGCAGCTATGCTTGCTACTGTAGCTAGCTAGCTTCTTTGCAATGATTTGATGCAGTCAAGACAGGCACTACCATATGGTATGATAGACACACTTGTTGATGCCATAGGTAAACTAGCACGAGTCGGTTTGGCTACTTTCGCTATCTTCCTCTGTGCCACACACACCGGCCCCTGCACCTCTCTTGCCCTTCCCCCACCCTTCTGATAAAATGAGCGCACCAGCTCTCTCAAGTCACGTGATCAAGTCTCAATTGACATTTTAAAATGACGTTTTTATGAGAGAAAAAACAACATATTTAGACTATTCGGGTATCTGAAAAAAGATGTTATTATTCATATTCTGAAATAATTTCAAATGCCCATCCCTACACTTAACACCAATCGTCAGACCAATCATTAGTCTGACCAAGACAAAAGACAATGCAGCTTAGTGCATCCCTTCCTTGGCTTGTTTCCAGACTCCTGTACAGTAAGAGCAGACATACAGTCTATACCTCTTCAACTACAGTATTAAGACACTAACCCTGTTAGCAGACATGGTAGCGGAGGACTAGGTCGGTATTGTCAACAGACTAGCTCCAGTACGGGGGGACTAGGTCGGTATTGTCAACAGACTAGCTCCAGTAAGGGGGAACTAGGTCGCTATTGTCAACAGACTAGCTCCAGTAAGGGGGGACTAGGTCGGTGTAGTCAACAGTAGACTAGCTCCAGTAAGGGGGGACTGGGTCAGTATAGTCAACAGTAGACTAGATCCAGTAAGGAAGGACAAGGTCGATATTGTCTATCTCCAGTTTAAGTCTTAGTTTACCTCTTGAGGTGCTGCTCCAGTTCCCAGAACAGCAGCTTCATGGCCATCTCGTCCTGGCCTTGCACCCGGACCACCCGCTCTCTCATCGGGCTGTCTGTTCACTCTCCTCCAATAGAATCAGATATTCCTCTTTTCTAGTCCCTCACTCCCTTTCTTTTTATCCTCCGAGTCCCACCGGAGTGTGGAGAGCATTGGTAGAGATGAGGGGACAAGCCAGGGCTGCGTGTTTCAGTTGGTGTGTGTGTGTCAATCCTCTGCATGCGTCTCCAAGGCAGGAGAACTAGCGACTGATTGAGCAAATACAAGTGTAGGGCAGACGTGACATCACAGCACTACGAGGTCATGTGACCTAGTGTTACATAAAAGCATCAACACAGATTAGCTTCTGCCCTGATGAGCACCGCTTCTCCTCCTCTCCCTCCAGAGTGGGGTACATTTGGCGCCCTCTGTGTTTAGGACGGACTCCCCCCTTATTTAAGGCAGGGAGTCTGGCCTCTGTACTTGAGCCAGGTCTTTTCCTGTCACTTCTCATCAGTAGGGTGGGCTAACAGTGGGCTTAACACCTGCACGCACAGAACGAGTACACCACACACGACTGCAGACTGTCATCCAGCAGCCTGGGTCAGGGGAACACCACAGACAAGGACAAAGCAGGGGGGGCTTACCTGTTCAAATACACTGAGGGCTGAGTCAGAGCGGGGCTTTCTGTTGGTCACATGTCCAACTGTGGCAGTTTAGCCTAAAAAACACTGACCTGACCCATGATGAGACATTAAATCATACACAACTGACCACATACTTCATGCGCTATCCAATAACTTATATTGATTACGACACCTTTTAGAGCTACAAGTGCTCTGATTGTTTGGTAAATTCAAGTGAACGGTTATGGAGGACTAGTGAGGCCTGCAGATGGTTATCTGGTGGAAAATAGTATGTTGTAGAACATCATACTGTATTTTTATTGTAATTGTTCTCCTAATTATGCCTGGCCAAATTAACCCTGAGGGGATTGATCCAGTCATATTGTATTTGTTTGGGAAACCGCGGGTTAAAGATGCTGCCCCTGTCCTTTCAGTCTAATCCCTACCATATATAATAGCCTACTTATTACACAACTCCCAGTTTATAAATAGCAAGTCTTAACATTCACTGTCTCATGGTGATTCCATGTAGGTCTATTTTAAGAATATCCCCCAGTTTATACTGTCATATCACCAATGGGACATCTAGGCTCTCATTTCCATAGCCTAATAATGCAGACTATACCGGAAGTTTCAAGCCTGGATAGGACAACTATGGATAGAGTAATTCACTGTGGCAAAATGATGAGTAGCCATTTTGGCATTACGTTGTGGCGTGAGAGGTAGAAAGGGAGAGGGTGAGAGGTGCCATTTGAACATTTGGGCTGACAGCAGCAGGTCAAACAACAGAGCTGAGTCCTGCTCTCTCCGGCTCTCACCAGGGGAGTATGGACCAGATACACCGCCTCAGCACGTTGCTCTGTCTCAGAGAGCCAGAGATAGGAATTGCCATGGACCTCACGATACGGTATTGTGCTGATACGATATGTATTGCAATTCTCACGATTCTAAATGTATTGAGATTCGATACTGCAATTTTATTGTGATTTGATGTTACAAACTATGTCTGCTGCAGAGAGACGAGAATGATAAAATGAGTATTCATGGAAATAAAGTGCTGAAAACATGTTGGCCCACTATTTTTTTATTATTATTATGGATTACAAGCTATATGATGATAAATACCGGAGTTTGGATGTAGGTACACCCTACCAGCATTCAATATTTCTACCTAGTGAAAAAAACAAGTATGGAGTCAAGTATCGATATAATATCGTCCAAAATAATACTGTGATGGGGACTATACAGTAACCTGCCCCCCCCGTCCCCATCACTAAACATCATGTGGTCAACTGGATCCAATACATCTTGATAGGTTCAGATAGAGCTTTACAGCCCGCCATTCAACAAGTATGCTCAAACATTACTAATATCAGTACAGGTCTAATAAGCTGAGTTATCACATAGGTGCTCTGCTAGGCGCATGTATGGTCTAATAGAGATTAATGGAGAGGTGTCTGATTGAAAGTGCGTGCTGATCCGCACAGCGGTCACTACAAAGGTGTTTGTAAGAAAAATAAGAGCAGCAGGTATGACTAATGTGGTGTGAAACCTGGTATTAGCAGGGCTAACACTCTGAAAACACAAACACATGATGCACTGCTCAAAGACCTGTTGAACACACACAGCGCTCAAAGAGAAAGACCTGGGGCGGAAGAGCTGCCAATTCTTACATGAACCATGAAGAGAGGAGGGGCAACAGAGAGAGGGAAGACAGAGAAGTCAGAGACAGAAAGCAGAAAGAGAGAGAGGGACAGAGACACACACAGAACAGTGGTGTCCCTCCAGTCAGTCTGTGTGGAGCCACTGGGCTGTTGATGAGAAGTGACACGAGGGGGGGGGTGATGTGAGAGGCCTTTACTATAGCCTAGAACCAACTGCTGCTCCCCTCCACATGCAACCACCAACACAGCTAGGCCACATCAATGTGTGTGTGGTATGAACTGGAGCTTATCCACAGAGACAAATGGCAGAGCTGTCCAATTTGGGGTGATGGGAGAGAAAGAGGTGACGATGATGCTAGAGGGAAGAGGAGGAGAGGGAAAAGAGGAGGGGGGGGGGGGCTCTATACATTGGCCTAGAACATGATGTTCTAACTCCAGATGGCTAGTCAAACCAGAACATTACTTCCACTGCAGCAGCTGAGGGGATTGGGAGGGCTAAGCTGAGTTGGATGTATAATACTGCACACTCATCAAGTGTCAGGGGTCAGTCACATGTTATAGTGCATTATATGGACCCCTGCGTGATAGCTTAATCAAACAGGATTGGTTGGCCCTTCCACACTATTAACCTGGGGAAACACACACACACACACACACACACACACACACACACACACACACACACGAGACAGAAAGACAGATGGGGCAGATGGATGGTTTGTGATTGTAAACCCAGACCAGGCCTTCACACTACCTGCTGGTTTGAACCAGATAATAGATCATAATCCATAATCAATTATGTACCAAATGTTTTTCTTTACTGGGAAATTATACTGGATAAGTCTAGATAAAAATGCATATTTAAAAAAAAATAATCATACAGTATTCATGTGAAGTAACCTAGTACAGGTCCTTATCAATATACTGTCAGTATAAACTAGATATCTAAATGAACAGTGTGTCAGTAAGCAACAATGCCAAATTAAGCACATACAAGCTCTCACACACAATTAGGCAGATTTTTTCACAAATAGGTATTTTGGCCAACAAGATCTGATGGAGAAAAAAAGATCAGAATTGGGCTGCCTGTGAGAACACAGCCATATGACCTGCCACAGTTAACAGAAGGGTTAAGCTGAGGGCAGATGTGTACCATTCATGTAGAGCAGGCCTGGACAATTATTTTCCATGGAGGGCCAAATCAGAATATACTTTTGCCATCGCGGGCCAGAATCATATTACATAATTATACATCATGTGTTGGCAGATATATCTACTGTAAATCACATCCATATATGCTACTTATTTTACTTTTTTAAACACAGAAATAAACCACATCCACATTCTCCTTTTGGTAGGTATTTTTAATTATTAAACATGCAATGAACTACACGGAGGGAAAAGTACACTGTGCATTCAGCACCACGGACAGAACTCTTGTTAACGGGTATGCACAAAAACACGAGAGAGAGCGCTCAACATTACATTTAAACTACTCAATCAACTCTCTGATGGGCATTGACTAGAGCAGTGAAGTCAGGTACAGTTTCTGACGTCGCTATGTGCAGGATTGCTGAGAGGTGAGAGTCAGTAAGAGATTCTGTGCCTTGACGTGTTATATTCTGTTCACATACATAGGTTGACCCAAACAGTGCAAACATCTTCTGAGCAGAACTCCTAATCTTTAGAATGTTTTGTTTTGTTTATCCAGGGATGCATAGAACCTCGTCAGTGACATTGTTTGAATAGTTCTCCAATCACTGCATCAGACTGAAGATCGATAAGCTCAAGTTGCAGGTCAGTAGAAGTATTATCCACATTGAAGTTGTAAGGAGAGGAAACCAACAGCATGTCATTTTCAAACACTTTGAAATCCTCAAAATTCACTGTTCAAAGCACGCAGCAGCGATGTATACTTCTCCCGCTGGTCATCTGATAGGGAACAGACTAGTCGTGGGTGAGATTGTTGGCTTCTACTTGGCGGGTCAGGATGAGTAATTTTCCCTTGAAGGCTTTGACAAGGCTGTACATCTGATGTGCAAAAAGGTCCTTCCCTTGTAGTTTGGAATTCAGTTCATTCATGAGGGCCATGATGTCCACAGTGAAGGCAAAATCAGCCAACCATTCTTTATCTTGCAGTTGAGGGAAATCCACATTTTCCTTTCATTTGCAAAAACTCAGCAATCTGCGACTTCAGGTCCAACACCCTTTTAAGCACCTTCCCCAAACTCAGCCATCTCACGTTTGTGTGGAATGGGAGATCTGCATGACCCGACTCGGTCTCTTCCAACAGTGAGACAAACTATCTGTGGTTGAAAGATTTTGCTCTTAAAAAGATTACCACTTTAGTGACTATCCACAACATGGCTCATTTTCAGAACACATTTACAGAGCACCTCCTGATGAATAATGCAATGCAGGAAAATTATTTTCTGATCTGGGTTCAGCTCAGCTACTTGATTTTCCTGTCAAGTTTGGGCACCCATCAGTGGTCACACTGGATAACCTTTCAAAACCCAGTCCCAGCTTTGCCACACACTTATCCTCCTCCAATAAAATATTTCCCTGTGGTTGTGCTCTTCATTGACTGCACTAAAGCAAGCTCCTCTGTAATTTCACAGTCTGGGGTTATGCCTCGTGTCACATGCATCACTGCTCTCATCCAGGGCCAAGGAGAAATAGGTGAAATCCTTTACCTTGTCTTTCAACTGTTGTTCCATATTCTCTGCGATGTCCTCAACACGCCGTGTCACTGTTCGTCTTGACAGAGAAACATTTTCAAACAGCTCGTTTTTTTGTCGGGGCAAAGTATTGCTGCAGTCAATAAAAAATTATTTAATGAATTCACCCTCAAAGAATGGCTTGCTACGTTTATCAATTTTGTGGGACAGTACATAGCTAGCTCTCGCAATTCCGTCATTTGCTGAATGCAGTTTTGTGAAAAGTCTTGCTGCTTCTGCAACTGAGAAAGCAACTCTTTCGATGCCCTCTGTTCAGAAGACATATTCCTATATTTCTCTGCATGTTTTGTCTGGAAGTGTCAGGACAAGTTGTAGTCTTTCAAAACAGCGATGCTATCTTTGCACACTAAGCACACAGCTTAACCTGATACGTCAATAAATACATATTTCGATGTCCACTCTTGCTGGAACACCCTACATTCATTGTCGACTTTCCTTTTCTTTGAAATCTTTGAAAAACTAATTTTTGCACAATTTCTAGCTAGCTACTATTTGTAACTATGACGTGTGTCAGCCTGTCAATCACTGTCTGTCCTCGTTCAGTTGTTATTTATAAGTGCCTTCAAAATAAATGCCCACAAGCGGTGGGAGTTAAATCATTACACAAAGGTGAGTATTCATTGGGCTTTTAATTTGAATAACAAATACATTCTTCAAAACCTTACAATCGCAAATTCTTTATGTGACCGGAGCATGATTACGCATACGGCCCCTGGGCCGGCCTTTGCCCATGCCTGACGTAGAGTGTAAACCAGCCACCTGCTTTTAAATGCATTGGCCAGGCTATGTGTTTGTGCTTTTCCCAAAGATTCTTTAGAACTAGAGCAAACACAAACACACGTGTCAAGTGTACTATAAGTTGGGGGCATTGTGTTCTTGTGGACTGTTGCTCTGTTAGAGGGGAGTGTGTTCATGCATGCATGTGTGTCTGTGGATGCATTTGTGTGATGTGCTCTGTACCCCTGTGCAGCTCATGTTCTACTGAGCAGCTTTTACCTGGCATTGGCAAGGAGACTTCAGAACACAAAACAGCAATAAAAAAACACAACCCATCCCCCACTGACATACACAAGAGAGAAGAAAGAATAGTGTGTGAAGTGAGTTAAGTACACAGACTGTAGTCAGAACTGTGTGATATTTCAGAAAAGCAAGGCCAAACCTCCCCATACATAATGTTCGTGTTAATCTCTAACCTCTTCAAATAGAACATCCCCATTCTAATCCCAATTCTCCACAATATAGCCTCTCTGTGTCCGAACTAGGGGATTTAATTTGTATGTAGTTCTATCCTTGAGCTGTTCTGGTCTATTAATGTTCTGTATCACGTCATGTTTTGTCTGGACCCAGGATGAGTAGCTGCTGCTATCACAACAGCTCATGGAGATCCCCAAAAAGAACACTTACTACACTACCAGATTTACGTCTCAAACTCCCCTTGCCCTCCCACCCCTCCATCGCTCTCTTCATCTGACCGGTCCGGCATATCAAATTGGGTGTCAAATGAAAGCTAAGAGTATAGATTTTTGAGAAATTAAAGCATTTACATTTTTTTACCCTTTTCCCCATCTGAAAAATGAGGCATAAGTAAAGGCTTTGATTTCTGGATAAACATATGGAAAAGGTATATCTAGAATTCCATGTGTATAACTTGTATTATCATCTACATTTATGATGAGTATTTCTGTTGAATCGATGTGGCTATGCAAAATCACTGGATGTTTTTGAAACTAGTGACTAACGCTCCAATGTAAACTCCGACTTTTTTATATTAATATGAACTTTATCAAACATGTATTGTGTAACATTTAGTCCTATGAGTGTCATCTGATGAAGATCATCAAAGGTTAGTGATTAATTTTATCTCTATTTGTGCTTTTTGTGACTACTATCTTTGGCTGGAAAATTGGCTGTGCTTATTGTGGTTTGGTAACAATCGTTTGTGGTGCTTTCGCTGAAAATCATATTTGAAATCGGACACTTTGGTGGGATTAACAACAAGATTACCTTTAAAATGGTATAAGACACATGTATGTCTGAGGAATTTTAAGTATGAGATTTCTGTTGTTTTGAATTTGGTGCCCTGCAATTTCACTGGCTGTTGTCATAGCATCCCGTTAACGGGATTGCAGCCCCAAGAAGTTAAAAAGGCATCAGAAATCCCTCAAAACACAATAATGTTCACGGAATATCAACACACATATTTAGTTAAATTGATTGCCTTCTTTAAGAAATATTGCCTTGTAATTCCGTTACCAAAACCCTGCATATCTTTAAGATATTTTCTAATTTCTCTCCATGAGGGAGGATAATGAAAGTTCACTGAGTAACAAAATGAAACACCTACCAATCATAGTGATTTTACTGATATCAATTTTATTCATGAATTATTAAGTGATTAAAACTCGTAACTCCATTAACAATTTGGGTTATGGAATTACCCCAAAAAACGAATGGAATTACTGCAACTGAATTGGCTACAATGGGAAATCATAAGTCACAAACCACAGTTGGGTCACCTGCTAATGTCCTCCCTTCCACTGGCATGCTGTTATGTTCAGCTCATCGCTGTTTTCTTACTCTTTCTGTTGTCTGGTTGTCAAACCAAGAGAGTTAAAACAGTCTGGACAACCCCTCCCTCTCTCCAGTTAATATCACCTCTTCCCAGCTCTTACTGACACCTACCCATGAGCCCACTATTTCCATTCACTGTGACCAGCATCCACACCCACTGACCAACACCGGACATCCATGGACGTTGAAAAGTAGTTGAAATATGGTCACTCCACCTTGGCCTTGATGTTAATGTCTACAGACGAACCGAACTGGACCAAATCTGAACCCAACAAATAATTAATTTTCACAAGTTTGGATAGCACAGTACATTACAGTACAATACTACAGTAAAATATAGTACAATAATGTACAGAAAAGTAGTAGAGTACAGTATTTTGTACTGTACAGCACTAAACTCTACCCTACTCTGCTGTATTGTACTGCACTGTAGTCTACTGTGATCTGCTGTGATGTCCAGATTTGTGAAACATGAGAATGACATTCATATCCATAATTATGCATTTCTGTGTAGTAGAGATCAGGGATCCATGATGTAATCCATTACCATAATTCCATTACATGGTGTAAATCCACTTCACTTTAATAACCAAAACCAATTTCTTCAAACTCAAGGTGCCATGTCATAGCTGACATCCAATTCTTTCTGCAGACATCTATAAATCTTAATTCAGAGCAGATATTTAATAGTCTTTGGAAAACGTGGTTGCATAAAAAACCAGAGGGAGATTTTACCGTAATTCCGTTACCAAAGATTGCATCTGTACATTTCTTGCAAAATTCATTTTTGTAAAATTTTCAGTAGAAATGGTTAAATGGTTAGTCCTTGTGCATAGATTTGTATGGTTTGTTAAACTTTGATAATGTTTGTGTGACATACATTTCAAAGTGAATGAGTCAAAGCGTAATTCCGTCACCGTGGAATGGCCCTGTCGTGTCCTACTTCTGACTGGAACAGTAGTGGGAAACCGGTACAATCCAGTTTGGATGGAGGGAGAGAGAGAGAGAAAGGGAGAGAAGGACAGCCAAATAGCTTTCCTACCTACAGCTCCATGACACAGCAGAGAGCTGAAGGTAGAGGGTATAGAGAGGACATAAGATGGCAGTGGGCAGCAGCAATCACCCAGCCCTGACCATCCATGCCCTCTCACAGACACACATTACACTAACTACTGGGGCTCAGTGATATACCCACTTTTCATTCGCTCTATCAGACTTGAATACTCATGTACACAGAGAAAACAAAGATAGGCTACTACCAAGAGACACAAACACGCTTAACGGAGCCAAAGGGTCGAAATTCTGAGCCAAAGGGTCTCAATATGGCTTTTCCTCACCGGTTCTCTGAAATTCTACAGTATAGCCGAATAATACGTATCCATCTGCACATTATTGGACGAGGACGTTACATAAAGCGGTTTAACTATGGGACTACTGCAAGCAGTACTTAGCATAAAGTTATGTAATAAGCTGTGGTCCATGTTGTAGACCTTTTTAACAACTTTTTGAAGAGCAGTAGAAATTAACTGCGGAAACCCAAACACTTCCTGTGCGTTTACAAACAGCTAGCCAGCTAAACTAGCTAATCAAATGAAATTGTATTTGTCACATACACATGTTTAGCAGATGTTAATGCGAGTGTAGCGAAATGCTTGTGTCATGGTCTAATTTCTGTTTCCTAACCTCAGATACAGAGACCTGTGAAAGCTGTTAAAACCTGTCTGTGGATAAAGGCCTCAAAGAAAGTCCCAAGTCCTGGAGAGA
This sequence comes from Salvelinus fontinalis, assembly GCF_029448725.1. Lineage (NCBI taxonomy): Eukaryota > Metazoa > Chordata > Actinopteri > Salmoniformes > Salmonidae > Salvelinus > Salvelinus fontinalis. Next base: position 17,179,894 of record NC_074687.1, read on the forward strand.
CTGAAGGGTATATCTCCAATGGGTTATATATATGCTATTGGTTTACTGTTAGAATTGGTTGTAGGACTACAAAAATACTGTTAAAAGTAACAATATATAGACATAAAACATGGATGGCAACCTAGCTACTGGGTGCAGATTTTTCTGTTCCAGTTCAACCCTGACATTCTGCTTATTATTTCTATTAGAAAATAATCATTTAACTATTCAATTGTCTATTGTTTTGGAGTAAGATGAATGTCTAAACCCACTAACCATTTACATAGGCGTCCTTTTTTGGTCATCGAACATTCCCTGTGTATCTGTTTTAATTGGTTGTCATTCACTTTCCTTTTGTCTGGTGATATTGCACAGATTTGCAGCTGATGTCCTTGATCATTGGTGTGGGTTTTACAATCCCTGTATGGCTGACCTAGGATGCAACCTCTGTCCACAACAGCACCCACAAAGCAGCGTCCATTATCCTACCAAAACTATGGCCTTGGTTGGGCAAGAATAACATAACTTTAGGTCTCAGAGCGGGTGACATCACCACAATGAAGGCTCCTAGAGTTGTCTCACTTGGTCTTTCCTTATTACTTGCATCCCATCTCCTCGCCTGTATTGTATCGCAACTGTATTGGTGGAGAAGGTACAAGGTCTCTCCCTTCAATTATTCTTCACTAATGAGGCAAGGAGAGGAATAGAGGAAGGATGAATTAAGAAAGAGCCTAGCACTCACCTGTCAACTAGCTCACATGTACTATACACTCACCCCTCTGCTACACTCACTCACCTTCTCCGCATCAATCTAAACAGCCAGCAGAGCAGAGCAAATATAGCACCCACAGAATACATTGTGGGTATTTCATTCTGCTACATTGACTCAGATCACATAGTCTGTAGCTGAGTTACACTGTCCGTAGCATAGGTGGTGGTGAAGGGGTGTGACTGCACACAGAGGTAAGCTGCAGGTGAGTTCTAGTAGCCACTGTGATGTAATACCCCCTGAAACTTGAAGTAGTGTCTCCCCCTGCCTAAGCATCTCTGCTACAAATTTGCTCAGATTATCTTCATTCTGCTACACTCTCCAGTGGTTGGCATGCTAGCTACAAGTGTAATTTAGTCAGGGTTTGTGTCCCGGCCAGCCATACAGGGATGGAACTCATACATTACATGGCTACTTTGCAGACCATGGAAAAAAGTGACACTTCACTGTAATCACTCTCCAGGTTATTTTTCTATTGCCTCCACTATGCGTGCTCTACCCTCTTGGTTAAAGTGGATGTAAGATTTTCTTATGGCCTGCATAACCAACGTAGACATACAGTGCCTTCGCAAAGTATTCAGACACCTTGACTTTCTCCACATTTTGTTACGTTACAGCCTTATTCTAAATTGGATTAAATTAAATAACTCTTCAATCTACACACAATACCCCATAATGACAAAGCGAAAACAGGTTTTTAGAAATGCTTGCAAATTTAATACAAATAAACAGAAATACCTTATTTACGTAACTATTAAGGCCCTTTGCTATGACTTGAAATTGAGCTCAGGTGCATCCTTTTTCCATCCTCATTGATCATCCTTGAAAAATTAATTTGATTTGACATGATTTGGAAAGGCACATACATGTCTATGTAAAGATCTCAGTTGACCGTGCATGTCAGAGCAAAAACCAAGCCATGAGGTCGAGGGAATTGACTGTATAGCTCCAAGACAGGATTGTGTCGAGGCACAGATCTGGGGAAGGATACCAACACATTTCTGCCTCATTGAAGATGCCCAAGAACACAGTGGCCATTTTTAATTGGAAGAAGTTTGGAACCACCAAGACTCTTCCTAGAGCTGGCCACCCGGCCAAACTGCGCAATCGGTGGAGAAGGGCGTTGGTCAGGGAGGTGACCAAGAACCCGATGGCCACTCTGACAGAGCTCCAGAGTTCCACTGTGGAGATGGGAGAACCTTCCAAAAGGACAACCATCTCTGCAGCATTGCACCAATCAGGCCTTTATGGTTGAGTGGCCAGACAGAAGCCACTCGTCAGTAAAAAGCACATGACAGTCCGCTTGGAGTTTGCCAAAAAGGCACCTAAAGACTCTCAGACCATGAGAAACAATATTCTCTGGTCTGATGAAACCAAGATTTAACTCTTTGGCCTGAATATCAAGCGTAATGTTTGGAGGAAACCTGGCACCAAGCATGGTGGTGGCAGCATCATGCTGTGGGGATCCTTGATGAAAACATGCTCCAGAGCGCTCAAGACCTGACTGGGGGTGAAGTTTCACCTTCCAACATGACAACGACCCTAAGCACGCCGCCAAGACAACGCAGGGGTGGCTTCAGGACAAGTCTCTGAATGTCCTTGACTGGCTCAGCCAAAGCCCGGACCTGAACCTGATCAAACATCTCTGGAGAAACCTGAAAATAGTTGTGCAAGCAACACTCAACATCCAACCTGACAGAGCTTAAGAGGATCTGCAGAGAAGAATGGGACAAACTCCAAACAGGTGTGCCAAGCTTGTAGCGTTATACCCAAGAAGACTCGAGGCTGGAATCGCTGCCAAAAGGTGCTTCAACAAAGTACTAAGTAAAAGGTCTGAATACTTCTGTGATATTTCAGTTAATTTTGAATACATTTGCACAAAAAAAAAAATCAAAACGACTTTTCTTTATGGGGTATTGTGCGTAGATTGAGGGAAAAAACTATTTAATAAATTTTAGAATAAGGCTGCAATGTAATAAAATGTGGAAAAAGTCACGAGGTCTGAATACTTTCCGAACGCACTGTATGATGGGATTTTTATTGGCCTTGTGGGCATGTCCAATGCACTTGTACATGTGGATTGTCATTTCTATACTGAAACAGGATTAACAAATCCTCACACATGGTTTACATTTTCTCCATTTTAAATAATACAATTAGAAATAGGAAAAGCACTCACATATGAGAACTTGTGTGCGTGGGGGAAATAATTTGCTGATACTGGCAAGATCACTGTGGGTTTTAGTTTTTTATCAGACAATTAACGAGGCTAACCATGTTGAAGGACGCCAGCCACTGTACACGCCGTCATGAAATCGATTAGTGCAAGCCCCACCCTTGTAATGAAGGTAGGCCTTAAGGATGACTTGCTCAGGAGAGAGACATTAGCAAATATCACTATCATGAGGGTGTGCAGAATGGAATATTTTAAGGTTAGTTTGTAATTTGTTTGCTTCGTGTTATATATCATCCTGGTGTAATTATTATGCAGTTTACAATTATTACCACTAGCTAGGTCTCGTAACGTGAGGTCGATAATACATGCCTAGCACAAGCTAGCAGTTCATTAAAATTACAGTATGTTTGTTGAAACTAAGTGGGCAATACACCTGGGTAAAATATAGTTGCGTTTTGGAAGACGCAAACAAAGACTTGAGAGATTGGTGACGGGGGGGGAAGAGGTTGATTGTACTGCTGCTAGCCAACTTTTGATGTAAACAATTAATTATATTGTTGGCTGTCGTGAGAGAACTTTATCTATCTAGCTGAATAACCAGGTTAAGCTGAGCTTTCTATACCGTCACATCACGCAAGCTATGTGGTTATTTCTGTGCTAGCCAAATGTAGCCAACACCAGCAGAGTAAACAGATAAAACAGGAAATAAAAATAGTTGGATGATTTTGTTTAGTATATCTGATAGCAACAAGTCAGTGTATATAACTCGTTTGTTCAGTTTTTTGGTTGGCTCAAGAAAAATGAATTTTGTCATTTTGTGCTAGCAAGCCAACTAACTAGCTAGAAATGATGGAGTGCCGCAGCACCTAATGTTTACTGGGGAACCTCTTGGTTGTGCGTGCATATAGAACTTGCTACTGTTTTGACAGTTGAAAAGGTCTTCATAATAATAGTTCTCACTGAACGAGCCGACTGAAGCTCCTGATTACATGCTCCAATACACCCAGTCTCCATAGGTCTGTCAGGCCAAAATATAGGAGAAATTACATCATTTACACATGTGTCTGTGTGTCACTGCTCCCTCTCAAATCCTCCAGTGTTCACTGTGTGAGAAACTGGACCTGTAGAAAACAAACAGCAGGTGGAAGAGTGAAAACTGGTACACTACACCCGCAATAACATCTGCTAAACACGTCAATGTGGCCAATACAATTTGATTTGATTAACACTTGAATATTGACTTAAAGAAATGAGTTTTGTTGATCTGTAATCTGCAGTTCATTCTGGGAGGCCGTCCATCTTAAACACTGGCTTGTAAAACTATAGGACCTTACCCATTCCTCCCTTCCTCCGTGTGTGCGTTGTATCTTATTAGATGTCCAGAGAGAGAGAGGAAGAACTGAGTGGATTAACTAGAGACTGCGTCAGGCCAAAGGCAGTGACGACAGAGGGCTAACATAAGAAGTGCGTGATTCCACACACACACACACACACACACACACACAGCTCAGTGGCTGCAGCGCCATACATTGTCTACGTAAGTTTACATACACTTTGGTTGGAGTCATTAAAAAGTCATTTTCCAACCACTCCACAAATGTATAGTTTTGGCAAGTCTGTTAGGACATCTACTTTGTGCATTACAAAAGTCATTTTTCCAACAATTGTTTACAGACAGATTATTTCACTGTATCACAATTCCAGTGGGTCAGATGAAACAAAAATAGAACCGTTTGGCCATAATGACCATCGTTATGTTTGGAGGAAAACGGAGGAGGCTTGCAAGCCGAAGAACACCATCCCAACCGTGAAGCACGGGGGTGGCAGCATCATGTTGTGGGGGTGCTTTGCTGCAGGAGGGACTGGTGCACGTCATAAAATAGATGTTATCATGAGGATGGAAAATTGTGGATATATTGAAGCAACATCTCAAGACATTAGTAAGGAAGTTAAAGCTTGGTCGCAAATGGGTCTTCCAAATGGACAATGACCCCAAGCATACTTCCAAAGTTGTGGCAAAATGGCTTAAGGACAACAAAGTCAAGGTATTGGAGTGGCCATCACAAATCACAAATAAAAGCTGAAATATATCACTGATATATTCTGATATTTCACATTCTAAAATAAAGTGGTGATCCTAACTGACCTAAGACAGGGAATTTTTACTAGGATTAAATGTCAGGAATTGTGAAAAACTGAGTTTAAATGTATTTGGCTAAGGTGTATGTAAACTTCACACTTAAACTGTATATTTACCTTGAGTGTGTATTTATGGACCACTAACACAGTGAGAGAATGAGTCCATCTACCGGTATGCTACTTTCACAGAAAACCACAAAAAGGTATTTCTTTGCTAATTAACTCAAGACACTGGCCTGTGTCCTATGTCCTGAGTTGTAACACACTCACAGATACAGCCTACTGTTGAGGCCAATGTAGTTGCTGTGCGCATATGAGTGTGTTTATATTATGGGACAGAGAAAGAGAGAATAACAAAGGAAGAAAAAGCCAGAGGGATGGAGCGAGAGAGTAGCTGTGGTGCGTGGGTGGATGCGACCGGTTTGAACCGGTCAGCTGTGACTCTTACTGAGTGTCGAAAGGACAGCCCCTTTTACAGCAATGCATCCCTGCAGGACAGTTAGAATGCTTTAGCTAGAGGCCTGCAGTAGTAAACACATGGGGCCTGAGGTCCACCATCTGATGCCATTACTGGTCAACGCTGTCAAGTGTTCAAAGTGAAGTCTTAAATTACCATTAAACACACTTCACAGTTTTATGTAATGGCAGAGGAAGAGAACTCTTACCTACAGATGGGTAGCGAAAGGGCAGGTCAGGAGAGAACATGGAAAAAAGAGAGGGAGACAAACAGATTAACATATACACACACGGATCTACAATTGTGCGACTGTGCCACAAGCCACTTCTGAACAACGAAATTATGCCGAGACTCAGATTTTTCACTTTAAAAAGGTATGCCAAACAAAAAAACATTGATTTCAAAGTCAAAAAATCTGACAACTCTATGAACAAGGACTACTTTGAACAATTTCTACAGAAAATTAATTCCGTTACCAAATGTATATCTGCACAGTTATTCATGTAAATGTGTTTTTGTAAAATGTTCAGTGAAAATTGTTAAAAGTATTCCTTGTTCATAGAGTTGTGTGGTTTGTTAAACTTTGAAATCAATGGTTTTGTTGGTATACATTTTAAAGTGAAAAATCTGAGTTTCAGCGTAATTCCATTGCCATGGAATTTCCCATAGGTTTACAGTAAATATGTCTGTATAATACACTGTGTGTGTGTGTCTCTGTGTGTGTGTGTCTCTGTGTGTGTGTGTCTCTGTGTGTGTGTGTGTCTCTGTGTGTGTGTGTGTCTCTGTGTGTGTGTGTGTCTCTGTGTGTGTGTGTGTGTCTCTGTGTGTGTGTGTCTCTGTGTGTGTGTGTCTCTGTGTGTGTGTGTCTCTGTGTGTGTGTGTCTCTGTGTGTGTGTGTCTCTGTGTGTGTGTGTCTCTGTGTGTGTGTGTCTCTGTGTGTGTGTGTCTCTGTGTGTGTGTGTCTCTGTCTTGCAGACAAACCACCTATCAGGGAAATTGTCAAGTGGGCAGTAGAGGGAGGAGGCTGATTAGAGGCGTGACACTGACAACTGGTGGACATCAGAGGTAACAGCATAGTTCACAGGTCTCAGATGTGTGCAGCACAATGGTTGTCTCGTCAACATAGATTTTGATCTCTAGCTATATGCCAGAAATAGCCTAGGGCCCTATGCTTACTAGATTACTGCCAATCATACAAATTGGGGTTTTAGAGGACAATGGCAAACAAAATAATGATATAGGCAAGGGCTATAGGCAAGGGTCAGATTAGATTAAGGTTATTTCCAGGGGGGCCAGACATTTCCATTACTCTTCCTAAAATCAGTATAAAAACAAATGGCAAACAATTATAATCTTATAAACTCACTTTTATAAAAAAAATGTTTTTTTTTTTTAGATAAAAGTTCATTTTAAGTGCTTTAAGATTAGCCTTATTGAGTGCATCAAATGTAAACATTATTCATGCTCTGTCAAGTTGGTTGTATTTGTAATGGCAGCAGATACTCTTCCTGGGGTCCAGCAAAATTAAGGCAGTTACACAATTTTAAAAACATTACAATACATTCACAACAAATTTCACAACACATTAAGTGTGTGCCCTCAATGGGTCTTATGGTTGTGGAGGTATAAATTCACAAGCTCTGAATTCATTAGATTATTGCTGACTGTTTGAAATGCAGTGCATTTGACCTTTAAAAATTGTACAACAAAGCTTATTTAGAGATAAAATTGAAGCAAAAAATAAATTTACACACTTCAACAACGCATGAAGTGTGTGCCCTCAGGCCCCTAAACAGCCATTTTCAAGTCTTGCCATAGATTTTCAAGCCGATTTAAGTCAAAACCATAACTAGGCCACTCAGGAACATTCAATGTCATCTTGGTAAGCAACTACAGTGTATATTATGTACAGGCTTCCTTCCTTCTTTTCACTCTTTCAATTAGGATAGTATTGTGGAGTAACTACAATGTCGTTGATCCGCCCTCAGTTCTCTCCTATCACAGCCATTCAACTCTGCGGAAGAGAATTTCTGTCTATAATAAATGCCCTTGTGGGGGAAACTGATTCTGACTGGCCAGGCCTGGCTCCCCAGTGGTTGGGCCTATGCCCTCCATGGCTCACCCATGGCTGCACTGCTGCCTAGTCATGTGAAATCTACATATCAGGGCCTAATAAATGTATTTCAATTGACTGATTTCCTTATATGAACTGTAACTCAGTAAAATCTTTGAAATTGTTGCATGTTGGATTTATATTTTTGTTCAGTATACTTCAGCACCAGATCAGTAAAATATTAATTTAGCACAGTTATCTAAGTTAATAATACCAATTCCTGGGGTAACAATACCTATCACTTATACAAACAGTGATAGCGTCTGAACAACATTGTAGTTACATAATTACCTCAAGTACCTAGACACCGGTGCCCCCGCACATTGACTCTGTACCAGTACCCCCAGTATATAGCCCCGGTATTGTTATTTACTGCTGCCCTTTAATTATTTGTTATTCTTACTTTTATTTTATTTTTTGGGGGGGGGTTCTTAAAACTGCATTGTTGGTTAAGGGCTAAGTAAGCAAGCATTTCACTAAGGTCGACACCAGTTGTATTCGGCGCATGTGACAAATACAATTTGATTTGTACACCAGTCACTGATTCAGTCAGGTTGTGAGTCATTTATTGCTTCAAACTTGAACTACTGTTTTTTTGATCAGTCAGAAGAGGATCTGGAAGGCGCTTTGTGCTGATGAGTAACAATGCAGAACAGTTAGAGAACCACTTATTTGAGCCAACAATGTATTTTGCTTGCTTAGAAAAAAAGCAACATGCATACAGGTACATTTATGCTTTTAAATGTTTGTATAGAGATAGCTTCCTGTACAACATGTCAAATCAAGATACAAGACAGGCCAAGGGGGGCTCAACTGCATTAGTTGGAATGTAAAACGGCACACTTACAACTTGTCAAAGCAAACATAGCTTCTTTTTGTAACAAGAAACACACCTGTTCCCAGATTAAAGCTGGAGAAAATCCTGTATTGGGCAGGTTTTAATCTCAAACTATTTGAACAATCACAATACAAATTTGGCACCTTCCCAAGTTCTCAGACATGAAATGGTCGATATATTGTGGTCTCAGGGATGCTGTATAATATTCTGGTGGTTCTGGCAAATATTTATACCCCTAATATGGACGATATATAAACTTCCTGAAAAATGTGGTGTCTATACTGCCTGATCTAAATACCCATCCAAGGCAAAGACTTCAACAGTGTGCTGGATCCATTTTTGTACCACTCTTCTAATAATAAGGGAAAAAAGTCCCTCTCCCTCCCTCTATCCAAGTTATAGTGCATTCGGAAAGTTTTCAGATCCATTAACTTTTTCCAAATGTTACGCTACAGCCTTGTTCTAAAATATATTAAATAGTTTTTCCCCCACATCAATCTACGCACATGACAAAGCAAAAACAGTTTAGAAATTTAAAAAAAAAATCACATTTAAATAAGTATTCAGACCCTTTACTCAGTACTTTGTTGAAGCACCTTTGGCAGCGATTACAGCCTCTAGTCTTCTTGGTTATGACACCACAAGCTTGGCACACCTGTAATTTGGGAGTTTCTCCCATTCTTCTCTGCAGATCCTCTTAACCTGTTGAGGACAGAGGGCGCTGTTTTCACTTTGGGGGAAAATCGTGCCCAATTTAAACGGCCTCGTACTCAATTCTTGCTCGTACAATATGCATATTATTATTACTATTGGATAGAAAACACTCTAGTTTCTAAAAACCGTTTGAATAATATCTGAGTAAAACAGAACTCCTTTTGCAGCAAACTTCCTGAAAGGAAGTGGAAAATCTGATATCGATGCTCTGTTCTAGGGCCTGCCTATAAATGTCCTTGATATTTATTAGTATACATGCACTTCATACGTCTTCCACTAGATGTCGACAGGCAGTGAGAGAAGAAATGGAGTGTATAACTTGATCTGGGGTCGAATAAAAGCTCTTTGTATGACGTGTCACCAGTTTCCTGTTTTCTGGAGCGCATGCGAAGGGACCTGGTATTGCCTTCTGAAAAGCTGTCGTTATAGACGACTAATATCTCCGGCTTTGATTTTATTTAATAAATGTGACAATATCATCGTAAAGTATGTTTTTTCAATATAGTTTTATTAGATTATTGAAATTTATTCGGGACGTTAGGCGTGTTGCGTTGTGTGCCTTTGTTCAGGAAGGAGAGCTTCGCCCTACTTTGCTAGCTTTCCGTGCTAATTGACTGGAGAAGAGGACATTCTAAAACCAAACAACGATTGTTCTGGACAAAGGACCCCTTGTACAACATTCTGATGGAAGATCATCAAAAGTAGGACCCACTTTATGATGCTATTTCATATATCTGTCGAACATGTTGTACTAGTAGTTTGCGCCCAGATTTTGGGCACGCTCTCGCTATAACTAAGCTGGATGTCATAATGAAGTTATTTTTAGAATTCTAACGCGGCGATTGCATTAAGAACTAGTGTATCTATCATTTCCTATACAACATGTATTTTCTAGTAACGTTTATGAATAGTTATTTGGTCAGAATAGTTGAGTGTCATAAAAATATCCGCACATCCTGGGAAAAAGAAGCTACGTTAGCACAATGTATAACCACTGATTTCAGCTCTAAATATGCACATTTTCGAACAAAACATAAGTGCATGTATAACCTGATGTTATAGGACTGTCATCTGATGAAGGTTTATGAAGGTTAGTGAAAATTAATATATTTTGCTGGTTTATTCCCTATCGCTAACGTGCCTATTGCTATCGCTAACGTGCCTTGAATGAATGCAGTAGTGTGGTCGGCTATTGTAGTAAGCTAATATAATGCTGTATTGTGTTTTCGCTGTAAAACACTTAAAATCGGAAATATTGGCTGGATTCACAAGATGTTTGTCTTTAATTTGCTGTACACCATCAATTTTTCAGAAATGTTTTATGAGTATTTAGGTATTTGACGTTGGTGTCTGTAATTACTCTGGCTGCTTCGGTGCTAATTCTGAAGGTAGCTGTGATGGTAGCTGCAATGTAAAACTGATTTATAGCTCAAATATGCACATTTTTCGAACAAAACAGATTTATTGAATAACATGTTATAAGACTGTCATCTGATGAAGTTGGTTCTTGGTTAGTTAGGTTGGTTTTGTGCATGCTACCTGTGCTGTGAAAAATGTCTGTCCTTTTTTGTATTTGGTGGTGAGCTAACATAAATATACGTGGTGTTTTCGCTGTAAAACATTTTTAAAAAATCGGACATGTTGACTGGATTCACAAGATGTGTATCTTTCATTTGCTGTATTGGACTTGTTAATGTGTGAAAGTTAAATATTTCTCAAAAATATTTTTTTAATTTCGCCCTCTGCCTTTTCAGTGGAATGTGGGAGGAGTTCCGCTAGAGGAACCCCAGTGCCAGACAGGTTAAGCTCTGTCAGTTTGGATGGGGAGCATCGCCGCACAGCTATTTTTAGGTCTCTCCAGAGATGTTTGATTGGGTTCAAGTCTGGGCTCTGGCTGGGCCACTCAATGACATTCAGAGACTAGTTCCGAAGCCACTCCTGTGTTGTCTTGGCCGTGTGCTTAGGGTCGTTCTTCTGCTGGAAGGTAAACCTTCACCCCAGTCTGAGGTCCTGAGCGCTCAGGCCAAAAGAGTTCTGTCTTAGTTTCATCAGACCAGAGAATATTGTTTCTCATGGTCAGAGTCCTTTAGGTGCCTTTTGGCAAACTCCAAGCGGGCTGTCACGTGCCTGTTACTGAGGAGTGGCTTCCGTCTGGCCACTCTACCATAAAGGCCTGATTGGTGGAGAGATGCAGAGATGGTTGTCCTTCTCGAAGGCTCCCCCATCTCCACAGAGGAACTGGAGCTCTGTCAGAGTGACCTTTGGTTCTTGGTCACCTCCCAGACCAAGCCCCTTCTCCCCTGATTGCGCAGTTTGGCCGGACGGCCAGTTCTAGGAAGAGTCTTGGTGGTTACAAACTTCTTCCATTTAAGAACGGAGTCCACAGTGTTCTTGGGGTCCTTCAATGCTTTTTTGGTACCCTTCCATAGATCTGTGCCTCGACACAATCCTGTCTCGGAGCTCTATGGACAATTCCTTCAACCTCATGGCTTGGCTTTTGCTCTGACATGCACTGTCAACTGTGGGACATTCTATAGACAGGTGTGAGCCAAATACTCCACCCTCTGCAAAGCCAGAAATAGTTATTTTTGATGGATGCAGAAAAAGCATGACCGCATAGAAGGGGATTATTTAATCAAAGCATTAAAAGGCATTGATTTTGGAGATGCATTTATTTCATGGGTTAAAATAATATACAAATCTCCACTCGCTTCAGAATGAACAGCATCTTTCTTTTCTGAGTACTTTCCCTTTACAAAGTTCCACTGGGAAGTGCTGTTCGATGTCTCCACTCCTTTTTTCTATCGCCATAGAGCCACTAGCCATCGCTCTACGTAGCCGTGAGGTAGTGAAAGAGGTGATAAGAGGTCATCTCGAACACAAAATCTCACTTTATGCTGATGACATACTTTTATTTATCTCTGATCCAATGTTACAGTTGGTCGGAAGTTTACATACACTTAGGTTCGAGTCATTAAAACTCGTTTTTCAACCACTCCACAAAATTCTTGTTTACAAACTATAGTTTTGGCAAGTCGGTTAGGACATCTACTCGTGCATGACAAGTAATTTTTCACAGAGAGATTATTTCACTGTATCACAATTCCAGTGGGTCAAAAGTTTACATACACTAAGTTGACTGTGCCTTTAAACAGCATGGAAAATTACAGAAAATTATGTCATGGATTTACAAGCTTCTGATAGGCTAATTGACATAATTTGAGTCAATTGGAGGTGTACCTGTGGATGTATTTCAAGGCCTACCTTCAAACTCAGTGCCTCTGCTTGATATTTAGGGAAAATAAACACACAAAAAATCTGCCAAAACCTCAAAACAATTGTAGATCTCCACAAGTCTGGTTCATCCTTGGGAGCAATTTCCAAACGCCTGAAGGTACCACGGCCGTCTGTTCAAACAATAGTACGCAAGTATAAACACCATGAGACCACGAAGTCATCATACCGCTCAGGAAAGAGACGCGTTCTGTCTCCTAAAGATGAACGTACTTTGGTGCGAAAAGTGCAAATCAGTCCCAGAACATTTACATTACATTTACATTACATACAGAACAACAGCAAAGGACATTGTGAAGATGCTGGAGGAAACAGGCACAAAATTATCTATATCCACAGTAAAACGAGTCCTATATCGACATAACCTGAAAGGCCACTCAGCAAGGAAGAAGCCACAGCTCCAAAACCGCCATAAAAAAGCCAGACTACGGTTTGCAACTGCACATGGGGACAAAGATTGTACTTTTTGGAGAAATGTCCTCTGGTCTGATGAAACAAGAAATCGAACCGTTATGTTTGTTGGAAAAAGGGGGATGCTTGCAAGCTGAAGAACACCATGCCAACCATAAAGCACGTGGGTGGCAGCATCATGTTGTGGGGGTGCTTTGCTGCAGGAGGGACTGGTGCACTTCACAAAATAGATGGCATCATGAGGAAAGGAAAATTATGTGGATATATTGAAGCAACATCTCAAGACATCAATCAGGATGTTAAAGCTTGGTCGCAAATGGGTCTTCCAAATGGACAATGACCCCAAGCATACTTCCGAAGTTGTGGCAAAATGGCTTAAGGACAACAAAGTCAAGGTATTGGAGTGGCCATCACAAAGCCCTGACCTCAATCCTATAGAAAATTTGTGGGCAGAACTGAAAAAGTGTGTGTGAGCAAGGAGGCCTACAAACCTGACTCAGTTACACCAGCTCTGTCAGGAGGAATGGGCCAAAACTTATTTGTGAGAAGCTTATGGGAGGCTACCCGAAACGTTTGACCCAAGTTAAACAATTTAACGGCAATGCTACCAAATACTAATTGAGTGTATGTAAGCTTCTGACCCACTGGGAATGTGATGAAATAAAAGTTGAAATAAATCATTCTCTCTATTATTCTGACATTTCACATTCTTAAAATAAAGTGGTGATCCTAACTGGCCTAAGACATGGAATGTTGAGTAGGATTAAATGTCTAGAATTGTGAAAAACGGAGTTTACATACACCTTAGCCAAATACATTTAAACTTCAGAATTCAACTGTATCTGCACCAATGGTTTTGAATACTCTTGAAATCTTGAGGAAAATGTGTATAAACTGAATCTACATAAATGTGAAATGTTTTGTATTCTCCCACATGATGGATCCACCAGTTTGGCTACTCTTCCATTCAAAAGGGTCAAACAAATTCACACATCTGGGTGTTTCAGTTACCCGCCACGTTAAAGACCTCCTAAAGGCAAACTTTACAAAGCTACAATAACATACGAAACTTGTCTTTGAGAGCTGGTCACTTCTCCCCTTTCGCTATCTGGAAGCAAAAAAACTGTGAAAATGAATGCCTTTCCAAGGTTTATTCAACTATTTCAATGTGTTACAGTTTTTTCTTTCAAGATATTACCTCACTCACTTTACAGTTCTACAACTGGTCTGCCAAAATCAGAAATAGTATGTACTAGGTTGAATCTCAATTATTCAAGTCATCCCTCTTTGGTGTTGTTGGGTTCTGAGAATTGGAAATATACTTATTCATGTCAGTGAGGGAGTGCTTAGGTTTAGAGGGTTTACACCAGAAGTTAAGGGTTATAGGAGGAAGGTATATAGTGTGTGCAACTAAGCTTGGAATGTGTTGAGTGCAGGGAAGCGATTACATGTGGCAGGCATTGATAAGCGGAGAGCAATGGATTGGTGATGGGGGGGTTGAGGTCAGGTCACCTTAAGGGAGAAATAAAAGTTTATGGCCTGTATCACTAGTGTCCTGCCTAGCAGTAAAGAACGATGTTTGTACAGATGGGTAGGAGGAGACTCAGCCTATGAGGAACCGTTAAATATCAGTGCTTGTGTGAAAATGTTTTTGTCTAATGCAGCCCTATTGATCCTCTGGAAATAATAAACTTGGTTAAACTTTGAGAGTGTTTCACTCTGAGAATTAGAACCTAACAGTGTAAATGGAAGAATCAGCCTGTGACACACTAATGTTCACCCTTACCTTTGCAGATGTCCAGGTACACATCTAATCCCATCGTTAAACAACCTATGAAAATATGGATCTAATTTCGACAACATTTTCAGCTTCACTCGGCATGTCCCGACACAATAACCAAAAGTTCCCCTCATCATGTGAAGACAGAGCATTTGATGTATGGCAGAGGAAAGGTGTTCATGTATTGGATCTTTTTCTGAACAATAATTTTGCCTTGACAAACAAGTCAAAAACATTGATCTTCCTAGATGTATTTCGTTATCTTCAGGTACGCAACTTGAAAGTAGGACCTTCACTACCTTTCATTAACTCCCCCCAGCTTCACTATTAGATACTGTTTTAATCCAGGGCCTGAAAAGAAAGATGAAAACCGCAACAATATATGCCTCCATCTTATTGGTACAACCCTCCCCTATTCTGAACATCAGAACAAAATGGGAAGATGATCTGAACAATGAATTCTCAGATGAGGAATGGAAGCAAGTATTGTTGAGAGGGTTCATTCATTGTCTATTTGTGCTAGGCATGCATACACTTGTTTAGGTCAAGCTGCTACACCAAATCTATTGGACTATGTCCAGGCTAAGTAAAAAGGTATACAAACCTATGTGACCGATGTAGAGAGGCTTCTGCAGATCTTACTCATATGCTTTGGTCCCAAGATCATTACGTTTTGGTCCAGCGTTTTTGCAACAATATAACATTTTATAACATAACTGTGCCCTCTGGGGCCCTTTTTAGTCTACCACCTACTGGGTTAATGGTGTCCAGACTAGGGGTTGACCGATTATGATTTTTCAATGTTGTTAACGTTAAATTGGAGGACCAAAAAAAGTTACATTTTAATTCATTTTATTTATTTTCAAACAATTTTTTATTTATATTTGTAATAAATGACAATTACAACAATACTGAATGAACAATGAACACTTATTTTAACTTAATATAATACATAAATAAAATCTATTAAGTCTCAAATAATGAAACATGTTCAATTTGGTTTAAATAATGCAAAAACACAGTGTTGGAGAAGAAAGTAAAAGTGGAATGTGTGCCATGTAAAAAAGCTAATGTTTAAGTTCCTTGCTCAGAACATGAGAACATATGAAAGCTGGTGGTTCCTTTTAACATGAGTCTTCAATAAGTTAAGAAGTTTTAGGTTGTAGTTATTATAGGACTATTTCTCTCTATACCATTTGTATTTCATAGACCTTTGACAATTGGATATTCTTATAGGCAAGCCTATCAACTCCCAGCCTAATCTCGGGAGTTGATAGGCTTGCAGTCATAAACAGCGCTGTGCTTCAAGCATTGCGAAATGCTGCTGGCAAACGGAGGAAAGTGCGGTTTGAATGAATGCTCACGAGCGTGCTGCTGCCTACGACTGCTCAGTCAGACTGCTCTATCAAAGACTTAATTGTAATATAATAAACACACAGAAATACAAGCCTTAGGTCATCAACATGGTCAAATCCGGAAACTATCATTTCGAAAACAAAATGTTTATTCTTCCAGTGAAATACGGAACCGTTCCATCTAAATATTGCTAAATATTGCTGTTACATTGCACAACCTTCAATGTTGTGTCATAATTACGTAAAATTCTGGAAAATGAATTAAGTTTTTGTTGTTGGAAGAAATGGTCTTCACACAGTTCGCAACGAGCCAGGCGACCCAAACTGCTACATATACCCTGACTGCTTACACTGAACGCAAGAGAAGTGACCATTTCAGACACCGCATTGATTATATGCAACGCAGGACAAGCTAGTTAAACTAGTAATATCATCAACCATGTGTAGTTAACTAGTGATTATGTTAAGATAGATTTTTTTTTTATAAGATAAGTTTAATGCTAGCTAGCAACTTACCATGGCTCCTTGCTGCCTGCACTCGCGTAACAGGTGGTCAGCCTGCCACGCAGTCTCCTCGTGGATTGCAATATAATCAGTCATAATCGGCGTACAAAAACGCAGATTACCGATTGTTATGAAAACTTGAAAATCGGCCCTAATTAAATCGTCCATTTCGATTAATTGGTTGACCTCTAGTCCAGATCAGTGCAGGACGCGCTCTCTACTATCCTTGCGAAGAGACGTATAATTCTTGAGAAAAAATGTGCACCCTCCATTGCAGTCGATGGCTGCACAATTTTTTTTCACCTTTTTAAACTATAATTGTTGTTGAGAATGTGCACCTCTTTGGGTTCCCAGGGCCAGGAGTTGGGAAGCATTTCCCTCCAACAATGTAAAAATGTCCATGTTCTTGACCGATATGAAAAAAAAAATATATATATATATATATATATATATATATATATATATATATATATATATATATATATATATATATATATATATATATATATATATATATTTATATATATGAAGTGATCTGATATTGTATACCATGGAATGTAGGTAAAATATTTGTGAAATATGAAATCTGAATAAAAAAACAAAAACTTCTAAATAAATCCTGACAGCCAATAGGCACTAGATGGAGCAAGAGACTAACATTACTAAGTGACCGTAACGGCCGAATCAATACAATAGACCCATTACCTCTCTGTCCTCAGTTCTGCCCCGTCATAGAGCCATTACCTCCTGAGTCCTGTACAGTTTGCAGATAATACTGACCCTGTAACTAGCAGCTCTGCTCACCCAGGCCTCTACACTGCAGCAAAATGCTCATCTCAAAACAAAATTGGTAAATCGTTCCTCCATTTGACCCAGACTTTATGGTAACAGACCTAGAAAGAGAGTCAAGGTAACGCATAAGCCTTAAAAAATGTTTCAATAAATAGTCCATGAGAGGTGTTGTGCATATAGGTGATGCATGAATGTTTTACAGAGCTATCATTTAAATAACTATTTGAGTATGTGTGTGCATGAGCATGTAAAGGTTAGTTTAATGTAATCTGAACTAGCTGGCCCAAAAACAAAACAGCACAAAGTCATTTTAAAACGACTCGCTTTCGTTCTGAACACAACCATTAGAGATAAAAGCTCCTCTACTACATACACTTCATCACCGCAGGACCACGTGGGTGAAGCTAGGTGGGTAATTGTGAGTGTCTCCAATCCATGCAGCTTTAGAAAAGAACCCAGTGCCTTCAGTGCTCTCTTTGCCTGTGGGTGTGTTCTGTCAGCTGATGAGACATGATAAAACCGACACACACACACACACACACTCCACACGTTCCACCATGTAGAAACCAGGTGGAAAATATGATCTCTGACAATGGATCTGTGTAATATTAGGACTTTAACTAGGTCTGACTCACTGCCCATGACCTCAGTGTGTGTTTGAGACTAACCAGGAGGTTAAAATAAAACAAACTGTTTTGAGGTTATTGCAGGACATAGCCTACATTCACCCCGTTGGGCGGCGCACAATTGGTCCAGCATCGTCCGGGTTTGGCCGGTGAAGACAGTCACTGTAAATAAGAATTTGTTCTTAACTGACTTTCCTAGTTAAATAAACGGTTAAATAAAACTGTTTAAAAAATGTGTTTCTGATGCAACAGTAAACAGTTGTGACAGAACAGAGTGATGATGCACGTGATATATTAATCTGTCAACAGGACAACATCAAATAGCCATGCCTGAACACCCCCGCCTGTTAGTATGCATGTCCACAGGAAAAGCTATTCATCAATACTGCATGATACCAACACTGGAGCTCAATGTGTGAGTGTATGTCTGCTTACGCATGTGTATGATGTGGCACAACAGACTGGATACCATGAAAACCTGTCATCATAACAAACTGCTTAAATAATCTATGATTTTATTCATTTTAAATATGAAAAGCTCATAACCTTGGTACAGTCAGACAACACTTGCTACGGAACAAGCAACGATGAGTTCCCAATTTATGACCTGGCACACGCACCCAAGCACACACCCTGCAGT
Source organism: Salvelinus fontinalis (assembly GCF_029448725.1). NCBI lineage: Eukaryota > Metazoa > Chordata > Actinopteri > Salmoniformes > Salmonidae > Salvelinus > Salvelinus fontinalis. The sequence continues at coordinate 17,198,481 of NC_074687.1, forward strand.
GCAAAGATCAGAAGGACTGTCATGGCTGCCTGTTATTCAGAAGCAGTCACCAGCCTCTTAAATTTAGATAAACTCAAAGCACCTGCCACACCAAACACCACGCAGACACACGCGCCTGGTTGCAGTGGTGAAAAAAACCTGAGTGAAAGAATTAACAAACAAATGGTCATTAATTATAGGAAGGGAAAACATTGGGCAAGGAGACCAGATAAGTAGTTAAGGTAAGATGTACCCGGGGCAACACTGCAGTAAATACAACCTGTCAGACATATACTGACAAAACAGCCCTGTCATCATCAGAGGTTGGTTGACCCAGCTGATTGACTGAACAGGCTTCTGGTTTAGTTAGGGGTTACATGGCTGACTGAAGCCTCAATCCCAGAGCCCCAGTTTTCAAAAATTATCTATCTAGAATTTGCCTATCGGATAGGATTAAATGCATAGAAAGGTAAATAAAAAGCAGCATTCCCCAAGAGAGGATGGCTTTCACTTCAGCAGTAATACATTCATGAACTTCTTTGAGGAAAAGATCATGACCATTAGAAAGCAAATTACAGACTCATCTTTAAATCTGCGTATTCCTCCAAATCTGAGTTGTCCTGAGTCTGCACAACTCTGCCAGGACCTAGGATAAAGAGAGACACTTAAGTTTTTTAGTACTTTATCTCTTGACACAATGATGAAAATAATCATGGCCTCAACCTTCAAGCTGCATACTGGACCCTATTCCAACTAAACTACTGAAAGAGCTGCTTCCTGTGCTTGGCCCTCCTATGTTGAACATAATAAACGTCTCTCTATCCACCGGATGTGTACCAAACTCACTAAAAGTGTCAGTAATAATGCATCTCTTGAAAAAGCTAAACCTTGAACCAGGAAATATAAAAAACTATCGGCCTATATCGAATCTTCCATTCCTCTCTAAAATGTTAGAAAAAGCTGTTGCGCAGCAACTCACTGCCTTCCTGAAGACAAACAATGTATACGAAATGCTTCAGTCTGTTTTAGACCCCATCATAGCACTGAGACTGCACTTGTGAAGGTGGTAAATTACCTTTTAATGGCATCAGACCGAGGCTCTGCATCTGTCCTCGTGCTCCTAGACCTTAGGGCTGCTTTTGATACCATCAATCACCACATTCTTTTGGAGAGATTGAAAACCCAAATTGGTCTACACGGACAAGTTCTGGCCTGGTTTAGATCTTATCTGTCGGAAAGATATCAGTTTGTCTTTGTGAATGGTTTGCCTTCTGACAAATCAACTGTAAATTTCGGTGTTCCTCAAGATTCCGTTTTATGCCCACTATTGTTTTCACTATATATTTTACCTCTTGGGGATGTCATTCGAAAACATAATGTTAACTTTCACTGCTATGCGGATGACACACAGCTGTACATTTCAATGAAACACGGTGAAGCCCCAAAATTGCCCTCGCTAGAAGCCTGTGTTTCAGACATAAGGAAGTGGATGGCTGCAAACTTTATACTTTTAAACTCGGACAAAACAGAGATGCTTATTCTAGGTCCCAAGAAACAAAGAGATCTTCAGTTGAATCTGACAATTAATCTTGATGGTTGTACAGTTGTCTCAAATAAAACTGTGAAGGACCTCGGCGTCACTCTGGACCCTGATCTCTCTTTTGACAAACATATCAAGACTGTTTCAAGTACAGCTTTTTTCCATCTACGTAACATTGCAAAAATCTGAAACTTTCTGTCCAAAAATGATGCAGAAAAATGTATCCATGATTTTGTTACTTCTAGGTTAGACTACTGCAATGCTCTACTTTCCGGCTACCCGGATAAAGCACTAAATAAACTTCAGTTAGTGCTAAATACAGCTGCTAGAAACCTGACTAGAACTCAAAAATTTGATCATATTACTCCAGTGCTAGCCTCCCTACACTGGCTTCCTATTAAGGCAAGGGCTGATATCAAGGTTTTACTGCTAACCTACAAAGCATTACATGGGCTTGCTCCTACCCATCTTTCCGATTTGGTCCTGCTGTACATACCTACACGTACGCTACGGTCACAAGACATAGGCCTCCTAATTATCCCTAGAATTCTAAGCAAACAGCTGGAGGCAGGGCTTTCTCCTATAGAGCTCCATTTTTATGGAATGGTCTGCCTACCCATGTGAGAGACGCAGACTCGGTCTCAACCTTTAAGTCTTTACTGAAGACTCATCTCTTCAGTAGGTCATATGATTGAGTGTAGTCTGGCCCAGGAGTGTGAAGGTGAACGGAAAGGCTCTGGAGCATCGAACCGCCCTTGCTGTCTCTGCCTGGCCGGTTCCCCTCTCTCCACTGGGATTCTCTGCCTCTAACCCTATTACAGGGGCTGAGTCACTGGCTTACTGGTGCTCTTCCATGCCGTCCCTAGGAGGGGTGCGTCACTTCAGTGGGTTGAGTCGCTGACGTAATCTTCCTGTTTGGGTTGCCCTCGACAACTACTGTGATTATTATTATTTATTTATGAACATTTGAACATCTTGGCCATGTTCTGTTATAATCTCCACCCGGCACAGCCAGAAGAGGACTGGCCACCCCTCATAGCCTGGTTCCTCTAGGTTTCTTCCTAGGTTTTGGCCTTTCTAGGGCGTTTTTCCTAGCCACCGTGCTTCTACACCTGCATTGCTTGCTGTTTGGGGTTTTAGGCTGGGTTTCTGTACAGCACTTTGAGATATCAGCTGATGTACGAAGGGCTATATAAATAAATTTGATTTGAAATTTGATTTGATAGAAATAGAATGAATGGAAAGGGATGAATCATTGACCAGCCAGAGGTGTGGTGAGGGGGTGAGGACATCACAGGGAGCCAGGCAGCCACGCAAGCTCTGGCACTGACGCTTAAGAAATGACTCAGTGCTAAGCTAAGTGCTAAAACAAGGGCTACTCAGCGCTGAAGGGTAGCACAGGGGATGAGCATGCTACAGAGGGGCTATTTCTATTGGTAATATAAAAGGCTACACTAAAGGCTGAGAGAAGGCTCATGCTGTATGCTAATGCTAACATGCTAGCCACAGAGTCACAAAACCCATGGGCTCTCATTCAGCTCTGTCACCAAAGAAAATGGGATTAGTTCACAAAGTGAGGGGGAACAGCCATCAAATCCATAGAGACAGGATTATACACCACATATGACCTATCCAATGATATGGATACATTTAAATAGATTGTTTTAGAGCCCAAGGCTGTCATTTAACCTGCACCAGGCTCCAACAGTATCTAATGGAAGTTAAAACCCAAACATGTGTCTCAGTCCTTCAGGAATGTGAGACTACGTACTACTGGGCTGGAAGGTGGAGATTTGAGGAAGCTCATTTAGGAGTGAGAATATGGGAGTTTGAGTTCAGAAGAACTTACTTTTTAACTTATGGCTGCATGGGCAGTATTGAGTAGCTTGGATGAAAGGTGCCCATAGTAAACTGCCTGCTCCTCAGTCCCAGTTGCTAATATATGCATATTATTATTCGTATTAGATAGAAAACTCTGAAGTTTCTAAAACTGTTTGAATTATGTCTGTGAGTATAACAACTCATATGGCAGGGAAAAACGTGAGAAGAGGTGGCAGATTTTCAACCAAGCTCTCATTGAAATTACAGCGAGATATTGATGAGTTTTCACTTCCTACGGCTTCCACTAGATGTCAACAGTCAATAGAACTTTGTCTGATGACTAATGTGAAGGCGGGCCAAAGGAGACAGGAATTAGTCAGGTCTGCCACGAGCTGACCATGCTTTCACATGAGTACCTCCGTTCCACCGCTCTTCTGAAGTCAATGTAATTCTCCGGTTGGAACGTTATTCAAGATGTACTTGGTCACAATCCCGGATCCGGGAGCACCCTCATCAGTAAAAAAGCTGACTAGCATAGCGCCACAAGTAAATACTAGCATCTAAATATCATTAAATCACAAGTCCAAGACACCAGATGAAAGATACACATCTTGTGAATCCAGCCATCATTTCTGATTTTTAAAATGTTTTACATGGAAGACACAATATGTATTTCTATTAGCTAACCACGACAGCAAAAGACACAACTTTTTTTTCTCTACACCATTTTTTTCCTGCATAGGTAGCTATCACAAATTCGACCAAATAAAGATATAAATAGTCACTAACCAAGAAACAACTTCATCAGATGACAGTGTGATAACATATTTATTGTATAGCATATGTTTTGTTAGAAAAATGTGCATATTTCAGGTATAAATCCTAGTTTTACATTGCGGCCACCATCACAACTCTCACCAAAGCAACTAGAATAACTACAGAGACCAACGTGAATTACCTAAATACTCATCATAAAACATTTATGAAAAATACACAGCGTCCAGCAAATGAAAGACAAAGATCTTGTGAATCCAGCCAATATTTCAGATTTTTTAAAGTGTTTTACAGCGAAAACACAATATAGCATTATATTAGCTTACTACAATAGCCAACCACACAACAGCATTGATTCAAGCCAACAATAGCGATAACGAATAAACCAGCAAAAGATACTAATTTTTTCACTAACCTTCTCAAACTTCTTCAGATGACAGACCTATAACATCATATTACACAATACATATAGAGTTTGTTCGAAAATGTGCATATTTAGCGGCACAAATCGTGGTTATACAATGAGAATAGTAGCCAAGCTGCCAACAAAATGTCGGGAGAAATCTTGGGAGAGGCACCTATTCTAATCAGTAACTAATCCTAAACTTGACAAAAAAATACAGGTTGGACAGCAAATGAAAGATACATTAGTTCTTAATGCAACCGCTGTGTTAGATTTTTAAAATTAACTTTACTACGACATACGTGCGTGCGTTAAAGCGAGACCGCACCGAAATTAATGGCGGAATAGTAGTTTGACATTTTTCAACAGAACAACGAATTAACATCATAAATACTTCTTACTTTTTGATGAGCTTCCATCAGAATCTTGGGCAAGTTGTCCTTTGTCCAGAAGAATCGTTACTCGGTTGTAGATTGTCGCCTTCAACTTTGGAATTAGCAGTAAACATTAGCCATGTGGCGAAGACGTGCCCAACTCACTATAACGCAGCACAAAGAAATATCCGAAAATCGCAATATACTGATATAACTCGGTTTAAAATAACTACATAATGATGTCTTTAACACCTATATCGATTAAAATCAGAGCCGGATATATCTAAGGCCTATAACGAGAGCTTTCCAGAACGCCATCCTGAGGTCTGTCTTGCATCATGGCGAATGTTGAAAAGAGTGTACCCCACGTAGCCAGACCCTTTATATGGCCTCAGATCTGCCTAGCAACTCCATTCCAATTCTCACTACTTGCTGACATCTAGGGGAAGGCGTATGCAGTGCATGTCGACCAATAGAATACATGCAAATTAATAAACTGACCCTAGAACAGACTGCCTGATTTCAGATCTCACTTCCTGACAGGAAGTTTGCTCCAACTTGAGTTCTGTTTTACTCACAGATATAATTCAAACGGTTTTAGAAACTAGAGAGTGTTTTCTATCCAATAGTAATAATAATATGCATATTGTACGAGCAAGAATTGAGTACGAGGCAGTTTAATTTGGGAAAGCAATTTTTACAAAGTGAAAACAGCACCCCCTATTGAGAAAAGGTTAACAACATTCTAAAGATTGATTCAGTACATCGTTTGACATGTTTCTACTGACTGTTATGGAACTTTTGGACATTTCGTCACGTTATAGTGGATGCACTTTGACTTTGGAATTGTTTACCGCTAACGCGCTAACCAAAGTAGCTAATTGGACATAAATAACGGACATTATCGAACAAATCAAGCATTTATTGTGGACCTGGGATTCCTAGGACTGCATTCTGATGAAGTTCAAAGGTAAGGAAACATTTATCATGTATTTTCTGGTTTCTGTTGACCCCAACATGGCGTCTAATTTGGCTATTGTTCTGAGCTCCGTCTCAGATAATTGCATGTTTTGCTTTTTCCGTAAAGTTTTTTTGAAATCTGACACAGCGGTTGCATTAAGGAGAGTTATATCTATAATTCCATGTGTATAACTTGTATTATCATCTACATTTATGATGAGTATTTCTGTTGAAATGATGTGGCTATGCAGAATTACTTGATGTTTTTGTAACTAGTGAATGTAACGCGCCAATGTAAACTCAGATATTTTTATATAAATATGAACTTTATCAAACAAAACATGCATGTATTGTGTAACATGAAGTCCTATGAGTGTCATCTGATGAAGATAATCAAAGGTTAGTGATTAATTGTATCTCTATTTCTGCTTTTTCTGACTGCTATCTTTCGCTGGAAAAATGGAAGTGCTTATTGTGGTTTGGTGGTGACCTAACAATCGTTTGTGGTGCTTTCGCTGAAAAGCATATTTGAAATCAGACACTTTGGTGGGATTAACAACAAGATTACCTTTAAAATGATATAAAAACACATGTATGTTTGAGGAATTTAAATTATTAGATTTCTGTTTGAATTTGGCGCCCTGCACTTTCACTGGCTGCTGTCATATCGATCCCGGTAGCGGGATGCAGCCATAAGAAGTTAATTAATCTAAAACTAAAATCCAAGAATTAAGAGACTGAAGTGAGAGAGCAAGTGACAAAGAGTGAGAGAAAGGAGGGGGATAAATTATTTTGTGCCAAGCTATTGTCTCCCCCAGTGACCTCATTTCCCACGGGCCGGACAGACAAGGTTAGACTGGGGCTGTTCAGCCGGTGACACAAGGAAGGGAAATGTAATTGTGCCTGCTCACTAGAGCAGCAGAGACACATGGGCCTTCACTCAAGGCAGCAGCATGCTCACAGAGACAGAGCGTTAGAGAGAGGGGGGTGGGGTAGGTTGAGGCAGACGCTGTGTGACGTGCTAAGTAATCCATTGCAAGTGTGTGTTCTTATGTGCACGAGTACATTCCTGGGTCAGGACCAGACAGCGTGCGTATTGGTCACAGGAATTCCAGGTATGATTCAGCACATCAGTGTTCAGAGAGCTAACAGACGACCTCTATCAACACCATTCAATACTAATACAGGGAGAGACGGGACTAGACAGACAGAGGGGTGAGAGATGGTTAGACAAAGAGGGACAGAGTGAGTGACTTACCTCTACGTTTCATTCACAATGACTGAAGTTTAAATTAAACGCTGCACAAATTAGAAGTTACAATACAATGTCATACCCCTTCAAAGAGGTAAAAGGCCTAAAAGGAGGATCTGTGCCTGTTGAAAAGCTTTAGCCTAAAATGGCATCCCACATCTGCTTGATATAAAGGTGGTTCCTCCTACTCCTATCTATTGGTGAAGGAGGGTGTTATGCTATCTAAAGCTCTAAAGCCTCAGATGAAAGGTAGACTACAAACAGTCCATTATAACCTATTAGCAATAACTAGGCCTAGACACACGCACATGCACCAATCGATCCCCTTTACGGCTTGAATAACAACAGATATCATCAAAACAGAGAGAAATAAAGTCAGAAAGAAAAGGCACATCTGCACCTGGATCAAAGAGGCCACTCACTAATTGGCCACTCACACAAGTCGCTGCAGAGTGTTCTCTGGGCTATGTAGTATGGAAGCAGAGAAGGAGAGAGATAGATACACACGTGCAGCAGCAGATTGCCAAAGAATAAAATAGCACATTAGCCTAGCGTATTTACTTGACACAAACTCACCATAAAATCAAAGCACATGCATAATTGACACTGCCAGACTGCACACGAGACCCGAACAAAGTTTAGAGTTCTCATCAGAACTGAAAATGTACTCCCGGTTCGACACGATCCCGGCAAGCTGAAGCCCAGGCCTGGTCCGACATCACAGAAATGAGCCTGAACCCGATAAAATAAAATGATTAAGAAAACAGTAGGCTATATTGATTTCAACTGTTGTTGAGAACAACGTGGCAGAGGCAGGCAGCAACAAAGTGAGGAGATGAGGAAACCATTGGGCCTAGAAAAAGCACAGAGGAAAACTCACCTTAGTTATGATCAACTGAATTATGAAAACATTGGAATAGCAGGCTAATGCAATTGAAGGCATGTATCAAATTCTTGCTTATACAGAAACTCTTAGTCATATACAACCGTTATACTTATTTAAAACAATAGTCGTGTGTGGTCGCCTAGATTATCATTTCAGCACTGTTTTGATTGGGACAGCCCCAATCACGCTGCTTTCTAGACAAGCGTGGGGGACTCGTCTACATAAATCAATCAATGTCAGATCTTTGTTTTCACTGAATCTTCGTTTGGATATTTAGTAGCACTTAGGCTGCTAAAATGTTAGCTAAATTGAGGTGAGTGCTAATGATTATCTTTATTCTAGTTTGCTCATATATTAGCTGATTAGAACATTTGTTGTTATTAAAGTGGATTTTGCTCTTCACTCACGCAGTAGCCTGTCCTACTCCCAACCAAAACCTGTGACTTGTCTGAATCAATCAATGTGATAATGTTTCACTGAATCTCTGTCTGTATATTTGGTTAATTGAGCTCTGGCTGGACAAGTGGAAGTGGTAGCTCATTTATTAGTTCGCTCATCAATAACTGATCATCCAACAATGTAGTCTAAATCAAGTGTATTATTTATCCATATTTTCCTATCGTCCCAATCCCACTGAAACCCAAAATTCGGACTCCTGTCTCACATGAAAATTCCTAACTTTATTCTGTTATCCATAGGTTGCATTATCAAAGCACGTCTCGCCAATGCATGCCAAAATACCTCTATCCTTTCCCCCGTTTCTCTGCGCTGCCTCGTATTGCTGCCCATAGTGTTTTGGTAGAGAATGTGTGATCAACAATTATTATTATTATTTTTTTTTTTAAACATAGTTGGTCCCTGTTAAGATATCTTGATATTTAAACAATTTCTCTTCATCACCCCGTTATTTATGAGCTGATCTGCTATCTTATCTGTATAATCAACTTGATTTAGTCAAATATGAGATATTCTGTCATTCGTTGGAGGTTATCTAGAAAGCTTAGCAACTTTGGTCATTTTACTTTTGTTTGACTGCCGTTACAAAGTTTATATGATTCGACAACGCTATAGCCTACTCGGGGTGCGTCTTGTGCGTCCTGAGCGCACCATTTCGAGATAGGCTAGGCCTACTGCTGAAATGCTCTGAATTGAGGAACATAACGCTCTGAATTTATGAACGGCCTGTTACGCAATTCAATGTTATGGCCGATCAAAGTTACTCTAACATGACTAAATATCAGTTTCACTTGCTGTGCAATCTTTACATAGTGCCGCAGACAAGACAGCAATGTAACGCAGGGACTATCTTATTTTGGGAGAACCCCAAGTGACCATACCTTGGTTTTAAAAGCTTTACATTTCAAAAATCGGAAGTGAGTTTCCCCAGAACTCTGAACAAATATTAATTATTCCCGGTAATGAACCTTGGTAGATTTGGGGGAAAATATTACTCCCTACATAAAAATAAAAAAAAGTTTTACCTTTATTTAACTAGACAAGTCAATTAAGAACAAAATCGTATTTACAATGACAGCCTACTGGGGTGTTAACTGCCTAGTTTAGGGGGAGAACAACAGATTTTTAACTTGTCGGCTTGGGGATTCGATCCAGCAACCTTTCGGTTACTGGCCCAACGCTCTAACCACTAGGCTGCCTGCCACCCCAATGAGTTGGGCTAGCCAACTTGTCTAAATATTCTAAAATAAAATATTTTTTTTTTAGAAGGACAAGTTTGAAAAGGGCGTGATCTCATTGACTCAACCAAAAACACATATCTAACTTAAGCTTTCTTAAATGATTCAGAAAACCAATCGTTTTTTCTGGTATTTATTAAAGGTTAGCTGGCTTACTCGTTGATCCTGCTTTGTAGTATACCCCTCTGGAGCACAGACAGTGGAGTATTGCAACAGTACTTAATTAATTTAGGCCTACAATGACTGCTAAATGGAAATAATACAGTCCAAGTTTGTTGTCTGGGTTCCAACACTGGTAGTATAATAACAGAGAGAGCAACACATACGCTACATGAAGATACATATTCCAGAATTAATGGATCCCAACTAATACCATAAACATAACATCATTGTGTCGCTTTCCACCGTTGCTATTTATGACTAATCGCAATGTGTATACTGCTATGGTAGTCTAATAAGGAGGCCTATAATCAATGCTTGCAGACCATGAGAAGTATTTTAGTATCTAATAAACCAGAGGGGAATAATTAGTATAAAGCCAGGGATCTAAACACAAGAGGTAGCTAACCACATACGTCAGCTGAATAAACTCAATACTGCTGTCAACACAGACAGCTGGGGTTGTGTAAGGACAGGACAAGACAGGCAGGGCAGGTGACAGTGAGACTGACTCTGCTGATGCCGTTTTGGCTTCCAGATCATGTTTCAGTCCTGCAAAAGCAGTCAGAGCTCCAGGAACAGACACACACTAGTGTTTTAACGATACAAGAATTTTAACTTTGATACAGATACCAAGTTTAGTATCACAATACTCAATACCATAACACAAAAAACATATAGAGATATATATATTAGCCAGTCACAGAATGGCACTTGATCCAGACAGAAACTCAGCTACTGTTGTGTTCAATCTTTGGGCATCTTTTGAGTTCAATATCATTACATTTAAACCTTTGTACTTTTTTGTTGTTGCCAAAAACAAAACAAGATGTCCTGCTCTTTCTTACATCTCTCAGATAAAGGACAGACACTTCAGAACAAACTTCCTTGGTGGTGGTGGTGGTGGGGGGGCGTCTTGATCCATGTAGTGAATCTGTTATTCAATAGCAGTAGACAGGGCTTAGACTGATTGGTTTTTAAGAAATGAATGACGTCATTCGAGGTTGAATGTGGCTATGGAATCTGAATTTTTGGCTTTGGAATCTAGTTGAAACCAGACGGGAGGCAAAGGCAGTCAGTGAATGATTTTTGGTGGTGAGGAAGACGAAGTGAATTAAAGTTTTTGATGACAGTCAGCTTTGAAATTAGCACATTTTGCATTATGGTTTGCATATTAATCGCAAACAGAGTACTACAAGGTAGTGAATTCAGCTGTAAGCTAGCAAGGAAAGTTAAGACTACAATTAAAGCTGGAAGCTACTGGTATCGTCTTGCATTGTAAAACTGTTGTACTACTGATTGTCTAAATGATTTTTGTACTAATCTAAAATTTGACACAGCTGATTAAAGCCCACTCGTCCAAACTTAAAGGACCCTACGAGATCGACTTTGATTGACCACATATTTACAAATACTCCAGAGAAATATGCTGGGAGTGGGGTATTTGCTTAAGATATTAGTGACCACTGTCCCATTGCATGTGCCAGGGATATACGGATGCCTCGCTTCAATCCTCGTTTAATCAAAAAGATACATTTTAAACATTTCAATGAACAGGCCTTTTGTGACCTATATTTGTCACTTTGATTGTGTTGCATCTATACCTGACCCAAAGTTGGCTCTGAACCACTTCTAAAATGTTTAATTGTATTGTAGATAAACATGCTCCCGTTAAAAAAGGTTCAGTCCAGAGCGATCTGAAGTCGTTCACAACAGAGATGCTGCCTGGGTCAAAGGTGGATTCACAGACTCGGCCCAGACTGGCAGTCTTTTAGGCAGTTGAGAAATCTGTGTGCAAAACTAGTTAATAGCTAAATAAGACTTTTACAGTTGAAGTCGAAAGTTTACATAAACTTAGTTTAAATGTATTTGGCTAAAGTGTTTCACAATTCCTGACATTTAATCCTAGTAAAAAATTCCCTGTCTTAGGTCAGTCAGGATCACCACTTTATTTTAAGAATGTGAAATGTCAGAATAATAGTAGAGAAAAAGATTTTTCAGATTTTATTTCTTTCATCACATTTCCAGTGGGTCAGAAGTTTACATACACTCTTATTAGTATTTGGTAGCATTGCTTTTAAATTGTTTAACTTGGGAAAAACGTTTCAGGTAGCCTTCCACAATAAGCTGGGTGAATTTTGGCCCATTCCTCCTGACAGAGCTGGGGTAACTGATTCAGGTTTGTAGGCCTCCTTGCTCACACACACACTTTTTCAATTCTGCCTACAATCCTTTCTATAGAATTGAGGTCAGGGCTTTGTGATGGCCACTCCAATACCTTGACTTTGTTGTCCTTAAGCCATTTTTCAACAACTTTGGAAGTATGCTTGGGGGTCATTGTCCATTTGGAAGACCCATTTGCGACCACGCTTTAACTTCCTGACTGATGTCTTTGAGATTTTGCTTCAATATATCCACCTAATTTTCCTTTCCTCATGATGCCATCTATTTTGTGAAGTGCACCAGTCCCTCCTGCAGCAAAGCACCCCCACAACATGATGCTGCCACCCACATGCTTTATGGTTGGGATGGTGTTCTTTGGCTTGCAAGCATCCCCCTTTTTCCTCCAAACATAACGGTTCTATTTCTTGTTTCATCAGACCAGAGGACATTTCTCCAAAAAGTAATCTTTGTCCCCATGTGCAGTTGCAAACCGTAGTCTGGCTTTTTTATGGCGGTTTTGGAGCTGTGGCTTCTTCCTTGCCGAGCGGCCTTTCAGGTTGTCGATATAGGACTCGTTTTACTGTGGATATAGATACTTTTGTACCCGTTTCAGCCAGCCTCTTCACAAGGTCCTTTGCTGTTGTTCTGGGATTGATTTGCACCCTTCGCACCAAAGTATGTTCCTCTCTAAGAGACAGAACGCATCTCCTTCCTGAGCGGTATGACGGCTGCTTGGTCCCATGTGGTTTATACTTGCGTTCATCTGTACAAACAATAGTATGTGGTACCTTCAGGCGTTTGGAAATTGCCCCCAAGGATGAACCAGACTTGTGGAGGTCTACCATTTGTTTTCTGAGGTCTTGGCTGATTTCTTATGATTTTCCCATGATGTCAAGCAAAGAGGCACTGAGTTTGAAGGTAGGCCTTGAAATACATCCACAGGTATACTTCCAATTGACTCAAATGATGTCAATTAGCATATCAGAAGCTTGTAAAGCCATGGCAACATTTTCTGGAATTTTCCAAGCTGTTTAAAAAGGCACAGTCAACTTAGTGTATGTAAACTTCTGACCCACTGGAATTGTGATAGAGTGAATTATAAGTGAAATAATCTGTCTAAGCAATTGTTGGAAAAATGACTTGTGTCATGCAGAAAGTAGATGTCCTTAACGACTTGCCAAAACTATAGTTTGTTAACAAGAAATGTGTGGAGTGGTTGAAAAAGGAGTTAACTTCACTAGGGTAGGGGGCAGCATTCGGAATTTTGGATGAAAAGCCCAGAAAATAGGATATGAATATAATTGGTAGATTTGGATAGAAAACACTCTAAAGTTTGAAAAACTGTTAAAATGGTGTATGTGAGTATAACAGAACTGATTTGGCAGGCGAAAACCTGAGAAATCCATCCATGTAGCAGGATTTTTTTTGTTTGTAGTTTTCTATTCAATGCCATTACAGTATCCATTAACTTAGGACTCAAATTACAGTTCCTATGCCTTCCACTAGATGTCAACAGTCTTTAGAAATTGTTTCAGGCTTGTATTCTGAAAAATGAGGGAGTAAGAGCAGTCTGAATGAGTGGACCCTGTAGTGTCACAGAGCTTTCTCATGTGCACGACAGAGAGAGTGCCTTTCTTGTTTACCTTTTATATTGACGACGTTATTGTCCGGTTAAAATATTATCGATTATTTAGGCTAAAAACAACCTGAGGATTGAATATAAACATCGTTTGACATGTTTCTATGAACTTCACGGATACAATTTGGATTTTTTGTCTGCCTGTTGTGACTGCGTTTGAGCCTGTGGATTACTGAAGAAATCGCGAACAAAACAGAGGTTTTTGGATATAAAGAGAGACTTTAACGAACAAAACAAACATTTATTGAGTAAATGAATGTCTTCTGAATGCAACCATATGAAGATCAAAGGTAAGTGATTAATTTTCTCTCTATTTCTGACTTGTGCAACTCTTCTACTTGGCTGGTTACGGTTTGTAATGATTTGTCTGCTGGGCGATGTTCTCAAATAATCGTAAGGTATGCTTTCGCCGTAAAGCCTTTTTGAAATCTGACACCGTGGTTGGATTCACAAGAAGTTAATCTTTAAACCTATGTAAAATACTTAAGTTTTCATAATTTTTTTATAATGAGTATTTCAATTTAGCTTCAACTGTGCATACATACACACATACTTCATGCTACAGTAGAAACAACACTATATACAGAAAATAAGGCACTTACTTTGATAGGAACACACACAAGTCCTAAGTTATTATTTGTAAGGAAAACAACAATGGAGCCAATGCGAGCACCAACCAGAAAATGTGCCAGTTCATGCAAGAATGAGCAAATGTCTGCATACTTGATGTGCGGAAGAAATGGGGAAGGGCTCTCCTCGAAGAGTTAAGTTTATCCGGCTCAGTAAAGCCTCAAACATAAATTGTCCGCAACACTGAAATGGGCTACTTATGTGAATGAATGAGGCGGAACAACCATCAATTCAAACTGTTAGAAAATACAACTTGTTCGAAAATAACTTGAAATTGACAAGTTGAAACATAGCCTATACATAATTAGCAGGCAGCGTGTGTTAAATGCGTAACAATCACATTTTGGAACAGATAGTCCATCCTGACATCACGTGCATTAAACAACTCACGCTGGTACGACCGTTAGAGATATATTCGGAACTCACGTATGAAAAGGTTAAACTACTTTCATATTTACTTTGAATGTGTGTCTTTTGAAGTACAGGCTACATTTGGCCTTTATATTTGCCAAATTGAATGTTATTTTTAATATAAAGTAGAATACAAAGTCTCAAAATAAGGATTTTCAGTCAACCAGATTTCATAGCTTTTGGCAATGGCTCACAACTTTTTTTGGCACTCACATCTGTCCCCCTGTTTTTCTGACAAGTCGAAAGGTTAATGAAACAATATCAAATACATTTTAGTCCATTGAGTGCGAGTACGAAATTATGCAATCTAGTAAAGATCAAACTCTGACAGGCAGTGTTTCTCATCCATATTGTTTTTGAGTAAATGTTACTGTAGATGCATTTTGAGTACGATTGTATGCAAACTTTCTGTGCAAAGCTAACTTTTTCACATTCACAGCCCTAACTCTGATTTTGTTGGACATAATAATAATAAAAACCTCACAGTGAATTGTAATTTTGTTCGTTTGGGACAGTTATGAACACTTCATAGCGTGTTCATGGACTAGTTAGCATCACTGCACAACGCGATTATGATAAATGTTCATGCCCTTCCTACTGCTTCTGAAGTGTGTTTATGTTACCAAACTAGCCAGCGGTCAATCTTACTCTGTGTGATTGTGATTCATTTCTGGTATTACTCACGTTCTTACATGAACTGCAATCACACGTTGTTCTGCTAACTGGGGCATTGCATGTGATCACATGGCATAATAAAAGTCTTAAATCCATAAACATAATTTAGGTCTTAATCCATAAGAAACTTTCACCGGTCATGCTAAGTTTGTTTTAGGACTGACCCTAATTAATCGACTTGTTGGCTGACCAATAATAAATATATATATTTTTTCTTTTTAAAATCGAGCAGTGGCAAATATTAGGGCTGTCGCCGACTAAAGAAAATCTTTGTCGACAGAGTATTCTTTTGACCAATAGAATGGTCAAGTTTTATAATGTGTACAAACTTTTTGGTTTTATATATAGACACATCCTGTTTTTTAATCAAATCAACTATACGCAGTGACGAAAATAATTAGATAATGTTTGATGAAATAATACATGCAGTGATAAAAAGAAGGAGATAATGCTTGATGAAATAAGACATACAAATGGCTAGAGGGGGTCCGACCGCAATTGATTAGATTGAGCCGGGCTCAGACTTGCTGCACTGTGTTAAAATAAATGACAGCGAGTGACTATGTGACTAGGACCCGTTGTCTCACTCACTCCTCCCTGCTGCAGCTACCACTGCAGAACATCAGTGTTTATCATGCTGTCCGCGTTACTGAAGCTGCAACATAATTACAGCCATTTCTGACTGAAAAGTTCTGTTACCAAAAACCGTAATTTGTTTACGAAAAACATTCCCTATTCCCTCAACCCTTGCTCTCTTTACGTGACATGTATGCATCGCATACACGAAACAATAGGGCCTGCCCTATAGCCCATATCATAATCTAATCAATAAATTGGTTAAAACAAACTCCGAACACAGTAACATGCTGGCCAAACCGGACGCGCGCATGTTGATTTTGTACCCCCACACCAGACACGATCAGGACACGCAGGATGAAATATCAAAAACTCTGAACCAATTATATTATTTTGGGGACAGGTCGAAAAGCATTAAACATTTGTGGCAATTTAGCTAGCTAGCTTACTTGTCCTGGGATATAAACATTGGGTTGTTATTTTACCTGAAATGCACAATGTCCTCTACTCCGAAAATTTATTATTTTTAATTTAACTAGGCAAGTCAATTAAGAACAAATTCAAATTTACAATGACGGCTTACCCCGGTCAAACCCGGACGACGCTGGACCAATTGTGCGCCGCCCTATGGGACTCCCAATCACGGCCAGATGTGATGTAGCCTGTATTCGAACCAGGGACTGCAGTGATGCACTGAGAGGCAGTGCCTTAGACAGCTGCACCACTCGGGAGCCCAATTAATCCACAGATTAAACGGTAAACCGAATTCCTTTCTCGTCATCTCTCTTCCTCAGGCTTTTTTTTTTTAACTTCTTTGGACTTTACATGGCAGTTGGCAACTAACTTTACGGTGGATTACTACAACCGACTGGAGTGTGGACGTCAGTTCATCTTTCAATCACCCACGCGGGTATATTCTCCGAAACACCAATGAGGAGCTGGCCTGTGGGTATATGACCTTAAAAACCAATGAGGTATTGGGAGAAGCCGGACTTGCAGCGCATTGAGCGTCACAAATAGAACACATTTCTACTTTAGCAGACGCTCGCTAAGGTGTGCGAGCAGTGTGGGTGCAATGATTGAATAACATGTGTACATTTATTTTGCAACGCTCGCATACGCAACGCAAGTGGTGTGGTCAGCATGTAAAAGTATTCAGACCACTTGACTTTTTCCACATTTAGTTTCCGTTACAGCCTTATTCTAAAATTGATTAAATTGTGTTTTTTCCTCAATCTACACACAATACCCCATTCTACAAATATACACATTAACATGTATGCTTGATGTGTCAATTATGTAAGACATTTTGTTTCTCATTGTGTGTGCAAATGTCACATCTATTACACTGGAACAGCCCAGAGGTCATCTTCAGGTAACATTTTGTTCTTATGCCTTGATTGGTTTTCACCAGCACCGTTATCCTCAGTGTAGGTAGGCTATGTGACATGTCCTTTACAAAACACTAACTGTCACCTGTATCAGTCAAGGTGAACTAGAAGAAACACCACAACAGTCCAAACTAACATTACAATTCGCTGTGAGAGGTTTTTATCAGTGTCCAACATCAGAGTTAGGGCTGTGAAAATGAAAAAAATGTAAACAAGGAGAATTATTGGCAAGGGACGAGAGCAGTGGGTACTTGCAGGGGTTGCAACCAAAGATGCTAACGTGATGAAACCTTAGGCCTGTGTGTTTTGGGGATCCAACTAAACAGAAAAGTATGTCAGCAATATGACTCAATATACTTTGCATTTCAGGGCTAAAAAAGATCTGACCACGGTCAGCATTACAACGACGAAAGGGAAAACGATGGAAGGCATGATGTCAATTATCCTAGTACAATAGAGACCCAAATTTAGAAGGCAGAAAGCAGTCATTAGTTATCCATCTCCAAACACTAACGCCTAGATCACACTGACAGCGTCATTGGGTAAAATGGAAACAGCATTCACCTTTTGCTACCATTTCTGTCAAGCTGTCTACGCATACAGTTTGATGCACACGTTCGATAAAACTAACATATGCACCACACAGAACGCACTGCAACGCAATGCTGCAAGGCAAACGCAGCGTTCCATTGGAAACAAATGTACTTCTGGTGTACCAAAACGCATTGACAAAGGCGTAACACCCTGATTGAGTGCGCAGCCTAGCAGTGTGTGTAATGAGGGGTTAACACGGAGTAAGCATTCATTAATTGCTGCTGCCTGCGCTGATGAACTCTCTGACAGTGGAGCTGCCTGGGCAGTATAGGCGTGTCACTGACACAGCCACTCAACATCATCTTACTGACATCTGCTACAGCACGCTCTGTCAGGTACTGAAAAAACTAGGTCTATACTAGAGGTCGACCGATTATGATTTTTCAACGCCAATACCGATTATTGGAGGACCAAAAAAAGACGATACCGAGTAACCGGACGATTTTTAAAAATGTATTTGTAATAATGACAATTACAACAATACTGAATGAACACTTATTTTAACTTAATATTACATCAATAAAATCTATTTAGCCTCAAATAAATAATGAAACATGTTCAATTTGGTTTAAATAATGCAAAAACACAGTGTTGGAGAAGAAAGTAAAAGTGGAATATGTGCCATGTAAAAAAGCTAACGTTTAAGTTCCTTGCTCAGAACATGAGAACATATGAAAGCTGGTGGTTCCTTTTAACATGAGTCTTCAATATTCCCAGGTAAGAAGTTTTAGGTTGTAGTTATTATAGGACTATTTCTCTCTATACGATTTGTATTTCATATACCTTTGACTATTGGATGTTCTTATAGGCACTTTAGTATTGCCAGTGTAACAGTATAGCTTCCATCCCTCTCCACGCCGCTACCTGGGCTCGAACCAGGAACACATCGACAACAGCCACCCTCGAAGCAGCGTTATCCATCGCTCCACAAAATAGTGATTATTTTGTGAATGCACTTGTTAAATCACCTGTTTGGCAAAGTAGGCTATGATTCAATGATAAATTAACAGGCACCGCATCGATTGTATGCAACGCAGGACAAGCTAGATAAACTAGTAATATCATCAACCATGTGTAGTTAACTAGTGATTATGTTAAAATTGAATGTTTTTTATAAGATACGTTTAATGCTAGCTAGCACCTTACCGTGGCTCCTTGCTGCACTCGCATAACAGGTAGTCAGCCTGCCAGGTAGTCAGCCTGCCACGCAGTCTCCTCGTGGAGTGCAATGTAATCGGCCATGATCGGTGTCCAAAAATGCCGATTACCGATTGTTATGAAAACTTGAAAATCGGCCCTAATTAAATCGGCCATTCCGATTACTCGGTCGACCTCTATTGTACATGTACCTATGTGTCTGTGTTAGGGGTGTGAACGTTTAAAACAAAATTGGGATCCTTAACTTCTGTAGGGTATGTGGGACGGTAGCGTTCCACCTCGTCAACAGCCAGTGAAACTGCAGGGCGCCAAATTCAAAACAACAGAAATCCCATAATTTAAATTCCTCAAACATACAAGTATTTTACACCATTTTAAAGATGTACTTGTTGTAAATCCAGCCAAAGTGTCCAATTTCAATAAGGTTTTACGACGAAAGCACACCAAATGATTATGTTAGGTTAGAGCCAAGTCACAGAAAAACTGCCATTTTTCCAGCCAAAGAGAGGAGTAACAAAAAGCACAAAGAGATTAAATGAATCACTAACCTTTGATGATCTTCATCAGATGACACTCATATGACTTCATGTTACACAATACATGTATGTTTTGTTCGGTAAAGTTAATATTTATATCCAAAAATCGGAGTTTAGGCGGGACGCTACTGTCTCACTTGGCAAAAAGCCGAAGAAAATGCAGAGCACCAAATTCAAATTAATTACTATGAAAATTACTATAAAAATCTAACTTTCATTAAATCACACATGAACGATACCAAATTAAAGCTACACTGGTTGTGAATCCAGCCAACATGTCAGAATTCAAATAGGCTTTTCGGCGAAAGCAAACGATGCTATTATCTGAGGATAGCAAAACAGTAAACAAAGACAGAGAAGCATATTTCAAACCTGCAGGCGCGACACAAAACGCAGAAATAAAAAATATAATTCGTGCCTTACCTTTGACGAGCTTCTGTTGATGGCACTCCAATATGTCCCATAAACATCACAAATGGTCCTTTTGTTCAATTAATTCCGTCGATATACATCCAAAATGTCCATTTATTTGGCGCGTTTGATCCAGAAAAACACCGGTTCCAACTTGCTCAAACGTGACGGCTGCCTTCGACACTGTGAACCATCAGATCCTCCTCTCCACCCTCTCCGAGTTGGGCATCTCCGGCGCGGCCCACGCTTGGATTGCGTCCTACCTGACAGGTCGCTCCTACCAGGTGGCGTGGCGAGAATCTGTCTCCTCACCACGCGCTCTCACCACTGGTGTCCCCCAGGGCTCTGTTCTAGGCCCTCTCCTATTCTCGCTATACACCAAGTCACTTGGCTCTGTCATAACCTCACATGGTCTCTCCTATCATTGCTATGCAGACGACACACAATTAATCTTCTCCTTTCCCCCTTCTGATGACCAGGTGGCGAATCGCATCTCTGCATGTCTGGCAGACATATCAGTGTGGATGACGGATCACCACCTCAAGCTGAACCTCGGCAAGACGGAGCTGCTCTTCCTCCCGGGGAAGGACTGCCCGTTCCATGATCTCGCCATCACGGTTGACAACTCCATTGTGTCCTCCTCCCAGAGCGCTAAGAACCTTGGCGTGATCCTGGACAACACCCTGTCGTTCTCAACTAACATCAAGGCGGTGGCCCGTTCCTGTAGGTTCATGCTCTACAACATCCGCAGAGTACGACCCTGCCTCACACAGGAAGCGGCGCAGGTCCTAATCCAGGCACTTGTCATCTCCCGTCTGGATTACTGCAACTCGCTGTTGGCTGGGCTCCCTGCCTGTGCCATTAAACCCCTACAACTCATCCAGAACGCCGCAGCCCGTCTGGTGTTCAACCTTCCCAAGTTCTCTCACGTCACCCCGCTCCTCCGCTCTCTCCACTGGCTTCCAGTTGAAGCTCGCATCCGCTACAAGACCATGGTGCTTGCCTACGGAGCTGTGAGGGGAACGGCACCTCAGTACCTCCAGGCTCTGATCAGGCCCTACACCCAAACAAGGGCACTGCGTTCATCCACCTCTGGCCTGCTCGCCTCCCTACCACTGAGGAAGTACAGTTCCCGCTCAGCCCAGTCAAAACTGTTCGCTGCTCTGGCCCCCCAATGGTGGAACAAACTCCCTCACGACGCCAGGACAGCGGAGTCAATCACCACCTTCCGGAGACACCTGAAACCCCACCTCTTTAAGGAATACCTAGGATAGGATAAAGCAATCCTCCTGACCCCCCCCCCCCTTAAAAGATCTTGATGCACTATTGTAAAGTGGATGTTCCACTGGATGTCATAAGGTGAATGCACCAATTTGTAAGTCGCTCTGGATAAGAGCGTCTGCTAAATGACTTAAATGTAATGTAAATGTGACTACAAAATATCTCAAAGGTTACCTGTAAACTTTGCCAAAACATTTCAAACTACTTTTGTAATACAACTTTAGGTATTTTTTAATGTTAATAATCGATAAAATTGAAGACGGGATGATCTGTGTTCAATACAGGATTAAAACCAACTGTAGCTAGCTTTCTGGTCTCGCGCCTCTATCAAACAGGACACTTCAAGTGACCCTCCTTCAAGATGGCCATACTTCTTCATTACACAAAAGGAATAACCTCAACCAATTTCTAAAGACTGTTGACATCCAGTGGAAGTGGTAGGAACTGCAAGCAGGTCCCTTAGAAATCTGGTTGCCCAATGAAACCTCATTGAAAAGAGAGTGACCTCAACAACAACAAAAAAATCGGAATGTTTGTCCTCGGGGTTTCGCCTGCTAAATAAGTTATGTTATACTCACAGACATGATTCAAACTGTTTTAGAAACTTCAGAGTGTTTTCTATCCAAATCTACTAATAATATGCATATCTTATCTTCTGGGGATGAGTAGCTGGCAGTTTAATTTGGACATGCTTTTCATCCAAAATTCTGAATGCTGCCCCCTAACCTAGAGAAGTTAACATTAAGAAAAATACCCAAATGAAAAACAATATTTTGGGGTGGTTTGTCCCCACAAAATTAAAATCACAGTGCAGATGGCTCACCTGCTCTTTCTCTTCGCTAATTAGTGTGTGTATGTTCAGTCTTCGGTCTGTTGCGTGTAAAATATCCTAGCCTATTCATTGATGATAGGCCCTGCTTGACTGAAGTTGCAATGTAAGCCAAGAAACTGCAAATTACAGCATTCCTGGTGGCCGAACCCTCTCTCTCTCTCCGTCACCTGCTAGCTCGCTATGAAAGATGTGAGTGTTTGTGTTCTCTAAAGTACAGCAACTAAGTCTCCTCTGTTCCAAAAATACTGAATCTTAGAAGACGATTGCTAGCAGAAGATGTGTTTTCTTTCAACTAAATGTCTTGGTAAGTCACGGTATTTAACTAATTTTAAAAGTACTTTTTTAGGATAGAGTGGTCTGCTCTGCACGCAGGTAGCAAGTGCAAGCAGGTCTAGATTATTTGATGGAAAATTCTGTCCGCCTAGCGATGGACGTTAGTCCCGCTTCAGAAGCGGCATTCCTTTACAAACAAGTAAAATGCCCATTCAGTGGCGCTTCAAAACTATCTCCAGACAAGGTTTCATGTCGGCATTTAAAAATAAGTACCGGTAGTTTACCCTTATGAACAAATATACCCTTGAAAGCGCCTCAGCTACGGCATATGACTGCCCGGCCATAGCGGTTGTACATACTTAATAGGACCATTATTCTGCTTTGAAGTGGATTTTTTTTTAACAGAAAACCGATTTTAAAACATTGTAGTTTAAACATCAAGCAAAATGGTCCATTTGTTAAATCCCTAGTCTGTGTGTTTTAAAATGCAGAGTCACTGCAGTTTGAGGTATACAAAATGTCACTTCCAGCTGAGCACTGCCCTGTCTAGTGTCTAAGGAGTAGCATAGAGCTCTCTGACAGTGAGAGCGCACACATGGTTGTGTCTGCCATCTCACATACACACACTGTCTGGCATCCCACTCACCCACACACAGTGCTGCCGTGGCGACCTGGATTCACCCAATCCAAACAATTCCTAACCACCACCAGGCACTCAGCCGGCTGCATCACTCCACTAGGAAGAACTCCCCCCGCAGGCTAGAATGCAAGGTCATGTCCAGGACACTGTGTTTTAAGGCCAATGCTGACTAAACATTTAAATGGTCTAAATGTCATTCAGCACATCAGATACAACATTATGGAAGGAATGTTAAAAGCAGCATGCTGAAGGTAAAAAGAGACAACATGGGACAATCTCTTTAGTGATGTGTCGATCAGCTGGCCTACTAGTGTAGGAGATACTGTCACTTTTATACTCCAATATCAATCAATCGATCAAAAACATATACTAAAGGCACTGATTTGGGACTCACCCATCATCGTCTCCTTCCACGGCTTTGAAGAGTCCGGCAGAGGAGGTTAAGGCACTGACGGCCGTGGCGGCGGCTGCATTACTTTCAGCCCCCAGGCTTGTGCCTGCCGCAGTGCCACCCTCCCCAGCCAGCTTGGCCATGGTCTGGGCCAGCAGGGCAGACTGGTCCTGGAAGAGAAGGCGCTGGGCATCCTCCAGCTGGGTGGTGGTGAAGGAGGGCAGGCTGGCGTACAGGGCACTGGCTTGGGAAGCCACAGCCTGGGTGTGGGCCTGGGCACTGTTGAAGTCCTGGGGCATGCTGACCCCGGGTGGCTGCGCCTGGGGGTGAGACTGGGCCAGGCCACTGCCGTTCTGGGGGTCACTCTGGGGGTTAGGAGGAAGCACATTGGAGACTAGACAGCCCTGGTTAGGGGGGGCAGTGTTGGACAGCTGGGTGGCAAGTCCTTGGGCTTTGCTTGGGAATGACTGCTGTTGTTGATGATGTTGGTGGTCCAGGGGAAGAGAGTGTCCTTGTGGCTGCTGCCCAAACCCAGTCACTCCTCCTGGGCCCATCTGAGGCATTAACCCCCCTCCTACAGCAGAGGCCTGGATTGAGGTCTGTTGGGGCTGCTGTTGGATGAGACCCTGGGGTTGGAGCTGGGGTATGGAGCCAACCACCTTCTGCTGCGAGACTCCCATCATCTGCCCGGATCCAGGCAGGGCCTGTGGGACAGCAGGTTGGGCTAGGCCTGCCTTGGGCTGCGGGTAGTCTGGAGGCATGCCCCCTCCCTGGCTCAGCCTGTGCACCGGGGCTACCTGGGGAGTCGCAGAAGGCTGCTGTGTAAGAGCATAGCCCATCTGCTTCTGGAGCACCCCCACTAGGCTCTGAGCTGAGCCAGGAGCCGGGTTGGAGGCTGCCTGGGCGTAGGTGAGCGGCTGCTGGTGAATAGGAGTGGTAGGGTGGCCTATGGTGGTCTGGAGGCCCGCCATGTTGATGGGGGCAGGCTGGTGAACGCTGGCAGGGACTGAGGGAGCCACAGTGGTCAGCAGGTGAGACTGGGGGTGGGACACCACCATGGGGAAACCTGGGCGGGAGGTCTGGAAGGACGGAGGGGGGTTGGAGTAGTCCTGGTAGTGAGGGTGGGGCTGGAGTAATGGGGGGCCTCCAGCATCTCCACTTCCCACACTCTCTGTGTAGTGACTCAGTGTGCTGACTGTGCTGCTCACTGAACCCCCACCGGTGCTCTCCCTCTCCGACCCCCCTTTCACACTCTCAGGCCCACACGGCTGCATGCTCTCCACAACCCGGCCACTAGGGGCAGTAGCCTCAGAGGACAAGGGGGCAGGGGCCAAAGCTGGGGTCTCCTTGTCATAGTACTCAGCACATGTCCATCTTCCCTTTTTAAATGGCTCTGAGCTGGAGTCAAGCTTGACCACTCTGAAACGGGAGCTAGTGGTGGCAGGAGCTGGGGTTGGGGGGGGCTGGGAGGAGGGGACTGAGGCTAGAGCCATGCCCGAGGAGCTCATCCCTGGCTGAGGTATGGCAGCTCCTCCACCCTGTGTGCCACTGGAGGGCCCCAACACCACAGAGCCACTGGGAGCAGCAGAAGTCATACTGATGCTCGAGTTCACAGTTCCAGAGCTTTGGTGTTGGATCAGATTGACATTGGGGTTGCCAAAGTTACTCCCCATCAAACCTCCAACCCCCCCACCACAACTCATCACACTAGGGGGGAAGCCACCACCACTGCTGCTTGCACTGGTGCTAACACCTCCCATCACAGATACATTGGAAGAGCTGTACATATTCACATTACAAACATTGCTGGTCAGGGGATTAGCTATGCTAACGGAAGCTACTGCAGCAGAGCTGTGCATTCCAGGGAGAGAGACAGCTGCTACAGGCTGAGTAGCAACACTGGCAGAACCCACTGAAACATTCTCCAGATGTACCTCCATGGTAGAAGGCATCTTTAGGGCACCCCCAGCCCCTCCAGAGGTGGGGGTAAAGTGGGGGTCAGAGGAATGAGGTTGAGCCAGGGCCTGCTGAGGATGATTATGTTGCCTCTGGTGATGGTAGTGGTGCACATTTCCGTTCACCATCCGTGCTGCTCCGTGCTGGGGTCCCTGGGGCAAGGAGTGGGGGGGCTGGTTGGGGGAGATGGCCCCGGGGGTGTCCGCCTCATGAAAGTTATTCAGCGTCTCCTCCGAGGAGCTCCTTGCACCCCCAGCCATGTCATTGGCCCTGGAGAGGGAGACATCCAGAATCTCTGAAGAGGACAGATCCTCTGTATGAGACTCATCCAGATCATCATAGCTCTCCGTGTCCTCCGCAATGCTGTTGTTGGTGCTCACAGAGATCTGTGCTGGAGTCACGCTGGTGATCTGGAAGCCGCTCTTCTTCTTCATCATCATCTGAGACCCAGAGGAGAGAGCCTGGGGCTGTGGCTGGGAGTGCAGGTTAAGGCTGTGGGGAGGGTGCTGAGGCCCAGGGGAGGATGATCCAACAGGAGGTTGAGACTGCATCAAGAGGGGGGATTGGTAGTCTTCAGTGGGAACGTGGCATTTGCTAACAGCTGAAATAGTCGGTGTTGACATCGTGGGAACAGTCCCGGCGCCGGTGTTAATGTTGCTAACATTACCCCTTCTTGGAAAATTCGCCGGGTGCGCCATCTTTCTGACGCTGCCAGAGTCTCCTGCAGAATGAGGATGGTGCATATTGAAAGATTCCAGGGGATAACGTTACACTTCGTTAGGGCCGCCGTTTTGACAAAGACTGATATTTAACAATAACTTAATATCAACCGACAAAAAATAAATCTGTTTTAAAGACAAGGTTCAAACATTTAGCTTTTTGGGATATCTAAAACGTCTCCCCTCGTGACGGAGAATGCTCGCGTTTGACAATCAGTTGACGAGCCGAAATGCTAACAAGCTAACTAGCTTGTTAGCTAGTCTAACGTAAGCGTATGGACTTGCTAGCCAGTTACAGACGCGTATGTTCTCACATACAAGCCAGCATTTCGTCGTTGTACTATATTATCTCAATGGGTAAAATAAATTGTTATAACACAAACTGAGTAAACAGCAAGCATCCAAAGCGAGAGCTGATACAGAAGTGCAACGTTAGCTCCATCACTATCCACACACTGTGGTGAGTTGCATTATTGAATTTCTCAGAAGCAAAAAATGAAAACAAGCAATCCTTTACCGATATAAGGTTGTCCTTGGGAGAATATATCCACTTAATTCTCTCGCAAAACGGGTTAATCCATTCTGAAAAGTCTTTGTTATAGCTAACGTTAGCTAGTCCACTGTTTGCTGTATCACTCCCTCTTCCAAAAGCTATTCACAGCCAGTCCGCCTTCTTGTTCTTGCACTGTGGCTCGAACCGTTGAAGTGTGACGAGACTGATGGGAGGAGGGTTTCCACTAGTTACCCCAGCCACAGAGTGAAATTGGCTATATCGTAAAAATTCGTGAAAACAAAAATGCTTTTTGTGCTTGATTTAAGGTTAGGGTTAGGCATAATATTAGGAGTGTAGTTACGGTTGAGGTTATGTTTAAAATATGAAGAGAATTGTCAGAAATGGGCGGTGTTTATGAATGTGTGGCTGTGGTAACTAGTGACGTCGGGGAGGAGAGAACTTGCTAACATGGCGACCGCGCATGCTCTATTGATGCCCAGACTAGTCAGACAAAAAGCAGTCTGGAGAGAAGAGGCTGAGAGAACAACAGGGGAGAGGCAGGCAACGGACAAAAAATAGTTTCAGTAGGCCTAGATCATGTTCCGGAAAATACCAAGCGACAGAGACGGTGGGACAAAACGACTCTTACAGAATATTCCCATTCCTTTACCATTGTGCAACCCAACTGGATAAAATCATATATGCTTGCAGCTTGTCATGATTTTAAATAGGCTTGTGAGAGATGGATAGGGAAATGTGTTATGGGTGTCATAATGCCAATCACATTATTTTCATGAACAGTAGACAAGAGTATCAACATGGTGCGATATATCACACAAAAAAATGTATATTCCATCAGCCATATTGTTATGTAGTTTTCCTGGACCTCAGAGTTTTGTTTTACCTTTAACTTCTAACAAAAACAACAAAAGGAAATGTTTTGGTCTGAACAAAACTTTAACAACACAAACAACAAGATCAGTTGTGTGTTTTTACTGTGAAACAAAAGGCATGCAGACAGAAGGTTCTGCAGACAGAATGTAGCCGGCCAGACGTGTTCACTGCACTGACGATTATTCTACATGCATGTATTGTGAGAGTGTGTGTTTATTGTGGTGGGTACTCCAGGTCAGCAACCCCTCCCGTTGCCAGGAAGTCTGTTCTGGATGTGTGTGTGTACCTCCAACTCCCTGTATTCTGGTGCCTTCTGTTTTATCACTGTTGGCTGCCATCGAGACCAGACCCACCTGTTGTTGTGAATGTCTTAGTGAATAACAGCAGATAGTCTGGTACCATCTGAATGTGCTTTGTTTGGCTAACTTCTCTGACTATCGTTGTCATGACTCTTCCTATTCTCTCTTCTCCTCTCTATTATTTCCTCTACTTTCCTCTCACCTCCTCCTCTCTCTTCTCCTCTCTTCCTATTCTCTCTTCTCCTCTCTACTATTTCCTCTACTTTCCTCTCACCTCCTCCCATCCCTGACTCATTTGCTCAGTCACAGCCACCAGCTAGTTAATTAAAACACCAGGAGGCCCTCAGGACTCTTACACTCAGGACTGTTACACTCAGGTGGGACGCTGTATGGAGCGTATGAGAGGAGTTAGGGAGAGAGAGAGATGTGTGTTTGTGGAGAGGACAGAGGAAGATTAAGTAAGTGAATGAAGTAGAAAGAATCAGAGAGAGGGGCTATGGGGGAGAGACGATTGAATTGAGAGAGAGCGAATGAGAGCATGTGCCCATTGTGGGTGACTGGCAGGCAGACAGGCAGCGGCAGGCTGTGACCAGACCGTGCAGGCAGACAGATTGTGCTCATCCATACAAATGACGGAGGGAGAGAGAGCCAGCGAGAGGCGAGCGCAATGTAAGCGTCTGGTACAGTCAGCAGCTTTAAATCACTCTGGCACTCCACAACAAAACACACTGAGCACTATTGTCCTGCCCTAACAATAATGCTCAATTTATACACCCGGCACGGCTGTCATTTTGTAAACACTAATTTCTTTTATGGGAATGACAAAAAATATCTTTCCCTCCTCGTCTTCAGTTTTTACGTCCGGCGGCGCTCGTCACTTCCTCTTGAACTCTCAATGAGGGAGAGCTCGGTTAGTTGTTTTGGAAAGTTTGTAGTTTTGGAACGTTTTGAAAGTCTGTTGAAAAAGTTTGGTTACTAGCTATCTACGTTTTGAATTTGGATCCCACTCTGCAGTTGGCATCAGTTGCTGGGACCGCTACTGTCTGTCCAGTGATCCTGCCGACCAAGGCCAGGTCTGAGGAGCTGTTTGTTGTAACAGATAACCTAGCTGCTAGCTAGCAGCCTATCAAGCTAGCAGGGCTTTCTTTGTGGCAAGGACCACAGATTATCCCGAGCTTGTGGCTGTCTAGATCCCTGTATTTGTTGTTGTTGTTTTCAATCTTCCCTGCGACCTGCCCCGTCTGGAACTGCAAGGAGTAACAGCGTAACTTAAGTTGCTACCATGACAAAGACCAAAGCCAGCGGGAGTACCATTGAGGACAATGGTGTCTCTATCACAGGTGAAGTATCTTTTAAACAAACAAAAAGAGTTGTTTGTTTAAAGCAGTTGTGCACATTTGTGGCCTGCTGGAGGTCATTTTGCAGGGCTCTGGCAGTGCTCCTCCTTGCACAAAGGCGGAGGTAGCGGTCCTGCTGCTGGGTTGTTGCCCTCCTACGGACTCCTCCACGTCTCCTGATGTACTGGCCGGTCTCCTGGTAGCACCTCCATGCTCTGGACACTACGCTGACAGACACAGCAAACCTTCTTGCCACAGCTCGCATTGATGTGCCATCCTGGATGAGCTGCACTATCTGAGCCACATGTGTGGGTTGTAGACTCCGTCTCATGCTACCACTAGAGTGAAAGCACCGCCAGCATTCAAAAGTGACCAAAACATCAGCCAGGAAGCATAGGAACAAGTGCTATTGAATTGTTGTGGTTGCAGGTGCACCTGGCACATCTAAAGCCTTTTATTTTGGGGTGTTGCTATTGGCGACCAAGTCATTATCTACACTGAACAAAAATATAAACGCAGCATGTAAAGTCTTGGTCCCATGTTTCATGACCTGAAATAAAAGATCCCAGAAATGTTCCATATGCACAAAAATACTATTTCTCTCAAATTGTGTGCAGAAATTTGTTTGCATCTCTGTTAGTGAGCATTTTGGTCTTTGTCAAGATAATCCATCCACCTGACAGGTGTGGCATATCAAGAAGCTGATTAAACAGCATGATCATTATACAGGTGCAACTTGTGCTGGGGACAATAAAATGTCACTAAAATGTGCAGTTTGTCACACAACAAATCAAATCAAATGTATTTATATAGCCCTTCGTACATCAGCTGATATCTCAAAGTGCTGTACAGAAACCCAGCCTAAAACCCCAAACAGCAAGCAATGCAGGTGTAGAAGCACGGTGGCTAGGAAAAACTCCCTAGAAAAGCCAAAACCTTGGAAGAAACCTAGAGAGGAACCAGGCTATGAGGGGTGGCCAGTCCTCTTCTGGCTGTGCCGGGTGGAGATTATAACAGAACATGGCCAAGATGTTCAAATGTTCATAAATGACCAGCATGGTCAAATAATAATAATCACAGTAGTTGTCGAGGGTGCAGCAAATCAGCACCTCAGGAGTAAATGTCAGTTGGCTTTTCATAGCCGATCATTAAGAGTATCTCTACCGCTCCTGCGGTCTCTAGAGAGTTGAAAACAGCAGGTCTGGCTCATCAGACCAGAGGACATTTCTCCAAAAAATACGATCTTTGTCCCCATGTGCAACCGTAGTTGCAAACCGTAGTCTGGCATTTTTATGGCGGTTTTGGAGCAGTGGCTTCTTCCTTGCTGGGCGGCCTTTCAGGTTATGTCGATATAGGTCTCTTTTTACTGTGGATATAGATAGTTTTGTACCTGTTTCCTCCAGCATCTTCACAAGGTCATTTGCTGTTGTTCTGGGATTGATTTGCCCTTTTCGCACCAAAGTATGTTCCTCTCTAAGAGACAGAACGCATCTCCTAAGCGGTATGACGGCTGCGTGGTCCAATGGTGTTTATACTTGCGTACTATTGTTTGTACATATGAACGTGGTACCTTCAGGCGTAAGGAAATTGCTCCCAAGGATGAACCAGACTTGTGGATGTCTACCATTTGTTTTCTGAGGTCTTGGCTGATTTCTTTTGATTTTCCCATGATGTCAAGCAAAGAGGCACTGAGTTTGAAGGTAGGCCTTGAAATACATCCACAGGTACACCTCCAATTGACTTAAATTATGTCAATTAGCCTATCAGAAGCTTCTAAAGCCATGACATCATTTTCTGGAATTTTCCAAGTTGTTTAAAGGCACAGTCAACTTAGTGTATGTAAACGTCTGACCCACTGGAATTGTGATACAGTAAATTATAAGTTAAATAATCTGTCTGTAAGCAATTGTTGGAAAAATTACATGTGTCATGCACAAAGTAGATGTCCTAACCGACTCGCCAAAACTATAGTTTGTTAACAAGCAATGTGTGGAGTGGTTGAAAAACTAGTTTCAATGACTCCAACCTAAGTCTATGTAGTCTTCCGACTTCAACTGTAGTTCAAAAGTAATATCCTTTAAAACGCTCTGGTAACAAACAAACTTTGCTGCCCTGTTTCTAGTTGTCCACATGACTGAGAGGACCTATTCAAGTAAGTAAATACATTTAGAAAATGTAAAAAAAAAACTATGTATTATTAGCTAACGAGCTACAGTGCATGCTAACTCAAATCAGCTGCAAAATGAGCTTGCTAGTTGGCTAGCTAGCTATCTAGCCAACTTCACATACTGTATAGATAGCTAGCTAAGTTAATTAAATATCACCAGCTACCTAACTTCATATTAGCTAGCAAACTCCAAATGCATTTGTAGGTAGCTAACTAACAGCCATGGAGGAGGGTGAAAGGAAAGCCACCCCATCTGTCAAAGTGAGAGTAGGCTATTCTTGATAGGGCTGGTACTTTTGTGTAGTTCCTGTCCCTAGAAGTGAGGATGGAGATAATTGTAACACAATATTCAGTGCAGTGTAATTTGAGTAGAATGTCTTGTGAGGTTTTCTGTCCTCGGATAAAGAGGGCTATTAAAGCCTGTCTACATATGAAGAGGTCCCAATGAAGAGCAGTGGTTATCAGTCCTGGTCCTGGGGACTCAAAGGGGTGCACATTTTTTTTTTGCCTTAGCACTGCACAGCTGATTCAAATGATCAACTCATCATTGTTAGTAAAACGTTTACTGTTGACAGGAGAACAAGAGGAGACAATAGGACGAGGTGGATAATTTTATAATAAGGCCGTTTAATCACATGTAAAGATATCTTAGTAAAATCTTGCAGCAAGGCTCTTTCTGTCTGATTCTTATTGAACCGTCCGGAAAAGAGGTAGTTTCAACAATTGTACAGTATTATATAGACAACAAGCAAAGTAGGTAGATCTGCGAGTCTGGCCTTCCGATTGGTCGATCTGAGTCTTGGGTAGTCCTGAACAGGCCTGGTGTCCACGTTCCATTGGTTCCTGAGATAGTTCTTTGTCTTGAGCTCCAACCCTGAGTTGTGTGTGTCTGTGGTTATCATGGGGGAGGGGAATTATGTGTGTCTGTAGTTGGTGTCTTAATAAGTCCAGCATATGTCCAAGAGAAATGAGGAGTATGTGTATTTTGTATAAAAGATGACTTATGTTGAAATGTAGTTATTACTAGTTTCCAGTCCCTATTACAATTTCTTACAAATCCCTCTCTTCACGTCTCACAAGAGACGTGACATAAAAGTATATAAAAAGACAAAACTAAAGGATAAAATTTGTCAGAAGACAAATTTTTAATTCCCTCTCTTCACGTCTCACAAGAGACGTGACATAAAAGTATAAAAAAGACAAAGCTAAGGGATAAAATTTGTCAGAAGACAAATTTTTAATTCCCTCTCTTCACGTCTCACAAGAGACGTGACATAAAAGTATAAAAAAGACAAAGCTAAGGGATAAAATTTGTCAGAAGACAAATTTTTAATTCCCTCTCTTCACGTCTCACAAGAGACGTGACATAAAAGTATAAAAAAGACAAAGCTAAGGGATAAAATTTGTCAGAAGACAAATTTTTAATTCCCTCTCTTCACGTCTCACAAGAGACGTGACATAAAAGTATCTTAGTCCTTGAATAGATAGACCGGTCCAGCTTCCCCATCATCAAGCAATGGGAACATTTGGGCCCTTTCCTGATTAGGGTCTATGGCGGCAGTTATAACACGGCTAGCAAGCGTGCGCGCACATGGAATGCAACAGCATCCACAAAGTACAAGAATGGCCGCAAAAACAGAAATTGATACTAGGATGGAAGAAACCAGCGTCTTATATTTACCAAAAGCATCCATCCATGAGTCCCACATAGTAGTGTCCACTCCAGAATGCTGTTTCATCTTACCATTAAGGGTACGAAGTCCCTCCAATGCTACAGTCAGACTCCCATCCGTAGCTGTGTTATTGGGAATGAAAGTACAACACTGTTCACCAAACATTGCACAGACCCCCCCCCCCCCCGTTCAGCCAATAACATATCAACCGCAATTCTATTTTGAAATGCCATCAGGGACGTAGCTGCCAATTGTCCATGGACCGCCTCGAAGCCTTGTTGAGTCCAATTGCCCAGTTTCTGGACATTAAGATGAATGTAGTTAATTCTGTCCACATTTTTACTAACTGTACACCACCAACAGACAGAAGATTCAAACCCAGCTGTCACTTGGTCCACCAGTTTATATTCATCTGGCACCCCCTAGGGACACCAATAGCATCAATGTAAGTTGAATCGTAAATGAGCAAGGACCAAAAAGGAGACCACTCCAATAACTACACCTGGAATGGCCAACCACACATTAGTAAACCAAAAAACGAGAATATGTTAAACCCTCAGGTCCATCCCTCTATACAACCTGTACCAGGTGGGCTCGTCGCCACCCGGGAACTTCAAACCTTCACAACAGGGAGGACAAACATCACTTTTTATTCATTCAACAACATCAACTACAGCAAATCAAGAGTCCTCCTCTGTCAGCCCACTCTCCTGCGGAAGCTCGTTTTCGTATCAGCCTCTCCAACTGGAGCATCAAGCAACGGCATCATACCAGAGGCCCCTTACACATCTGTAACAAACTTCTTCAAACAAGGTATGATACAGGCAACACAGAAATGAAAAACAACAACTAGTATCAGAAATCCAGTAATCATCATTGCAGTGTACTTACCAAAACAACCACCCAGCCAGGGGAACAGTCCACTCTCCTCCACACCTGCAAGACCCTTCATCTCCACTGATAACCTTGCCAACCCACTCAGAGCTTTTGAAATGCTCCCATCCGGACTAGTATTGTTAGGAACAAACGTGCAACACTGTTCTACAATCTTTTTACATACACCTCCCTGGTTGGCCAGACTTATGTCCAGTGTTAGTCTATTGTGTCTACTGGTTTGTGAGGTAGCATCCAATTGTTCAGCCATCCCTGTAAGTCCTGTGTGGGTGTGTTTAACAAATCATCATTAATTATAGTAGATATAATTGATCCAGACCTTTTGTTTTAGCATCAACAATAGCTGGGCCAATGATGGGCATCAGATGCCACAGGCCATCATTCCTGTTTAATGTCTGGAATTCGTGGGGGACCCCTATTGGGACCCCCAACAGGTTGGTGTGCATGTTATCTGTACCCTCGGACCAAGGAGCGTCACGTTTCTGGCGTCTCCTGGGTTGGTCCCAAGCCTCTGTGTCATGTGTAGCTCCCAGAAGTTGATTAGCTATAATAATAGGCAATGGTGGTATCAGACTGGCCAAAACACATGAGCAACGACAATTTCCTTTCAAAAATGGGGTCAACCGCCTGGCAGGTCCACACATCCACCATACATCAGCAACACCTCTAGTTAATAGTGGTATTAGTGATGCAGGTAGTAGTAGGGAGCCCTCCATAGTCTATACCTCTACCTGTACCAGTGATACAGCTGTTATGTCCCCCATATGCCTTAACTCCCCACGGTACCTTCTGGGGAGGGACTTCTGGGAACACAAGACTCAGAGTTTTACACAGGGTTGAATTTGGCTTGAACTTTCCAATATGCACATCCAACCTTCCCCATTACTTAGGACAAATGGGTGAGCAGCCAGAATAGGTCTGGCATGTCCACATACGACACAGTCCTTTCTATTAAGTGTTTTGTAGGCCAACCACATATTCTCCCTTTCCTCATAACCAGTTTCAGTCCCCAAATGTTCACTATCTGAGATGTCTTTTATATTTATTATCTGTACCAGATTGGAGAGCTTAGGTGATGGCGTGGGACTTGGTCTTGAAGTGGTGGAGGAGGCCGGCTGAACCCTGGTCCGTTGGAACTGGTGGTGGTTCTGGCAGCACCGCGATGGTAACATCCCCATTGTATCCTAATCAGACAGCTCAGGACTACAAGCAGTCCTGTAAAACCCCACCCTCTCCCAGAGAACACATCATCAGCCAGAGATCAAACAACACTTTCACTTCTATGAACGTACACAGTGAGGAAAGGTCGGGGGCAGGGAATTCTTCATTAAGGAGTTGATCCCCGAGCTCTATTAGCAACGGTTCTTCTCCTTAACTCTGTGATCATTCGGCAGTGTCAGTGTGTCTCACCCTCCAAGTGCGATATGCCCCCAGGTCGAGTGATTCACCTTCTCCCTTAATTCACCTGCAATGCATAAACTCTTGGACATACAGGTTTGGTTAACTAGAAATTTTTAATTTTAAATACGTTTATTATCCAATAGGCCCCATCCTTTCCTAGACCACAATGTACCCTCCTTCGTTTGATACCTGGCTCTGGCCAGGTATCAACCTTACCTACTCTAAATAATGACTTAGTACATCATATTATAAGAACGTCCCTTTTATTCCCCGCATATCCAATTCTCCCTTGGGCGTATATTCATATCTATTCTTTTCCAATTCTCTGTCAAGTTACTTATCTACTTTGAAATGTATCTGTGCTGCTTATATATGTTAACCCCTTTCTCTCCTATCTTATTTCACAGCCTACCTTGCTCATTTCCTGGTCCACCCTCCCCACTCTGCTCTCAAACCTTCAAGGTCTCAACAGTGCGGGGTAGACCCATCTGTCTGCCTTTTTCTAATAATAGTCAATAACAACTATGTGTTCCTTTACAATATTAACTAAGTGTCTCACTGTTTTGACTTTATCTGCATGGATTTAAAATAACAACAGGTCTTATAGTGTCAATCTCTAAAGTCCTTACATAACCTTAATTAACCTATCTCTATCTTCAATTGGCCAATACAAATGCTTACCTTATGGTCAAGAGTTATAAACTCTATTATAATCAATTTACCTCAAAACTAGTATCCCAAATGACACAATCTCATTATTCTCACTACATTTCCCCGCGAGTGATCAAGTCGCCGGAAAATGCAATGAAAACAGAAAATAGGTCAAAAGGTTACACCTACATTCGTATTCCATACCATATCTATACATACCAAAAGAACCCTTTATCTTCTCAAAGTCCCTTGCCTAAATAAAACTCAGAAAGTAAAACTCCTATTCCAATATGAGTGTATTCTTTTAAGATATCTTATCTCTGGGAACACGGAAACCCTTAACCTTAATGTTTACTCCAAAAAACAAAATTATGTCACCAGCATTCAACCAGGCCCCCCGTCGGCTGGGAGACCATTGGGTGCTGCAATACTGCCATCTTCTGTCCATTCTCTGCACAGCTCTCCACCCACTCTTATTCAACCTTCTCAATTTGAGCTATATTAGTTTCTTATTTTAACTATTGTTTTCTAATTTTTAATTTTTAAATTTTTTAATCTATTATTACCTAGTTAGACTAGAGTGTCCGTGACATACATCCATGGGGATCCGGTTATAGTTATTCTATTAACCATGTGAAAGTGCCCAGGGACACCCCAAATATCAGTAGGAATATCACAAATAAGGGGCCAGATATCCCTAGCCTTGCCCAGGGAGGGAGAAATATCCCTCTAACTGGGCGAGGTTCCTTTATCAGGGGAGGCGGAGTTTGAATCCGCATCACCTGAGTCAGGAATGTCTTCATTTGGAATCGAATTTAAGCTGTTTAAATCAGCTCTGACTTCTGTCAGTGTTCTAGAAGGGATTGGGGCTGGAGTGCAATGTGTGAGGTGGTGCCAAGGTGCGCCTGATTTACCTTTGACCTGGACTGAGTGTGAAGTAACCTCCCTCACTTCGTACAGTCCAGTCCACCTGGGTTCTAGCCACTTTCTCTTGTGGACTTTCACCCCACCCAGTCACCAATTTTTCCTTCAGTGGTGCCGGATCTCCCGTCAGCTTTCCCGTTGGACCTTGTGAATCTGTGTGGAGAGAGCTGCAGAAAGTTCCATCAATTATCAGACATTACAATTTGTTGTACATCAAGGGCGGGCATATGACCTCCCTCCCTTGGTGAACCCAGCATGACTCCTCCAGCCATTGTCTCATGAGGAGAGAGATGGGTGCCTGCACCTGGAGAGGCTATCATGGCCAGCAACGCCAGGGGCAGGACTTCAACCCAAATCAACTTCAAACCTGCACATACATTTGATTGGCGCGTTCCACGAGACTTATGAGATTGTGGCCTGTACACTAACCCCATCATTAAACAACATCCAATAATCAGTTGACATTTACACATCCGACCCTATTGGTACATGGAGCGTTTGTCATTAAACAATACACATGAGTTCGGTTTGCAGCCACTTAATGACCGATTTTGCATCCTCCCTTGCTGTTGGTATTGCCTCAACCCATTTAGAGAACCTGTCTACCATAACTAACAGGTACCTTTTCCCATTTGTCACATTGTCTTGCCCCATATCTGTGTAATCTATGCTGATGTCCTGAAAACAAGCATTTGGGACTGGGTATGAACCCATGGGCGTTTGATATGATTTCTTTGGATTGTGTCTACCACACATACTACACTCGTCACAAAACAAATCTGTCATGTCTTTCATGTGGGGGTGCCACCAGATGTGGGACACCTTCTGTAAAGTCTTTAGTTTGCCTTCGTGTGTGGGCCCATGAGCTTCTCGTATTAGTTCTGGACAGAGGTTTGCAGGGGCCACTAGTCTGCCATCATGGCATCTCCACAGTTCATCAGGTCCTTTGGTGGCCCCTTTCTGTCCCCATACTGAGTGTTCATAGGGTCCTGCTGTGGCCTGGAGTTCTTTTATGTGTTGCTTTGTGTGCTCAGTCCGAGCTGGTTGGGTCCGTAGTACCATTTGTCTCAGGGTGTATCCGCCAGCTTTCTTGGCTGCTTTATCAGCTGCATCATTTCCCTCGCTGACTCTGTTTTTCAGTTGTTGATGTCCTTTACACTTCATGATAGCCACCTTCTCAGGTAGTGAGACCGATTTAATCAGTTTTTTCATCTGTGTCTTGTGTTTGATTGGAAGGTTTCCTGTGGTGGTGAAGTTGCGTCTCAGCCATTGTGATCCATTCGTATGGACTGCTCCATGAGCATAAGCTGCGTCGGTGTAGATGTTCAGTTTTCCCTGCAGCTCTTTCCGTGCTTGTGTCAAACCTATGATTTCAGCTAATTGGGCTGATGCAGGTTGTGGGATGGTAGCAGATTCCAAAGTCACGTGTGATCCCTTCGGAAGCTGCTGCACCACTGTGTATGCTGCTATGTTCCCTTCTTCTCCTCTATAGCGGCATCCATCTGTGTATAACCATAGGTCCGGGTTGGTGAGTGGTTCGTTCCCCAGGTCAGGTCTCCGTTTCAGTTCCTGTGCAGCTCTTTCTGCACAGGAGTGGGGTAGACCTTCAGCATTGAGTGCGTCTGCCATGTTTTTGTCAGTGTTGACAAATGTGATGTGTGATTGTGTGCATTTATTCTGGATTTTCGTTTTCCTTTCAGCGCTGAACGTGAATTCTTTGCTCATCAGATATGCTGCAACCCCATGGTGGGTGTGGATTTCCAATGGATGGCACATTATCATGTGGGCTGTTTTTCCAATAGCTTTTGCCACTGCAGCCACATACCTGGAGCATGTGGTTTGCCCTTCTTCAATGTGGTCCAGTTTGGAGGAGTGATACCTCAACACTCTACTCTCCCCCTCTAGGTTCTGGAAAAGGATGGATGATGTAAATCCTTCTTTTTCAGAAACATCCAGATGGAACTTTTTTTTTTTTTTGTCAGGTGCTGTTAGGGCTACTGCCACTTAGAGATCTGTTTTCAAGAGTGCAAAAGCCTTTGATGCTTCAGTAGTCCAGGTCAATGATGAGTGTAGGTTAGTGGTGAGCAGCTTCAGGGCCATGGGGCATATTCGTCAGCCATGCCCTGAAAAGGGGGAGGTGATTGCTGATTCGGGTCTGGATTGGGGTGATTGTATGCGGGTTGAAGGGCCGCACGTGGTTGATACATCATTGGCCTGACTCCCCCTTGGTCTAGGGGCGTATCCTCGTCCCCTTTTGGCCAGAAACTGGCTTTGGGCCGGGGTTATTGGGTGCGGACACTGTCGCACCATGTGCCCAGCTTGTTTACAATTATGACAGCTTCCATAAGATCCAGAGTACCTCTGGGGCTGTCCCCATGTGGGTGAATAGTTTGATTGTGGTAGTGGGTAGTAGGGTTGTAGTGGTGGTTCCGACGAAGGGTATGGCTGAAGCGGGTAGGCATACGGCAGTTGGAATGGCTGCTCCTGGGGTGGGTGTATAGGTGGTCCCTGCTGGGTGAAGATGGGTAGTTGTTGTTGCTGTATCATTCGGGAAACAGTTTTTTCAATAATTTGTGAGATTTCTTGTTGGTCTTCAGCCACTATCTGTTTCTTGGGTTTCTCTCCTTTCTGGGCCTCTTTCAATTGTAGTTTCAAAAGTTGTACCTGTAGGGACTGGATTTGTGTTTCAGCCCCTCCCTTATCCTTATTGTATTGGGTGATGTGGTGATGCACATGGGAGTTGAACTGAGCCTGGGAAATTGCCATTAACCCCACAGTGCCCCTGAGATGGATTGGGGCCGATGGGGCTGCTGTGGTGGTAAGTGGGGCGTCATTATTGTTGGGCCTGCCCTCTTTGGTGTCAGTTGGTGCTCCAGTGCCCACCCCCATCGTATCAGGTTTCCTGTAAGGGAGAGCTTTCCTAATTTCCTCAATCGCCCATAATCCTATTTTCATCTCAGCCTCTGCCTTTTCCCTTTGCTTTGTTCCTGCCTTTTTAAATAAGTGACTCTTATTCTTCTCAACTTCACATTCTATCCCTTGCTTCACTGCTTCCTCCAATTCTTTCTCCATAGTGAGGAGTTGCCCTTTTGATGGGGCGACTCCACTAAGGAAACCGGCTTGCGTCCATCTCAGCCTCACTTCTTCCCAAATTCTTTTAACGGGTTTGTAATGTAATCTCCCGCCTGCTCTGTCTTTCATTCTCTGATCTAAATATTCGTTGAATTTGTGTTTGGGGACGATAGTCGTGGTCATTTTGTCGTTAAGTTATGTCTGGGTCTATTATTATCTTTGTATACTTTAGCCCGTCACTGATCGAAACCAGCGATGTATTTTTTCTCTAACCCCCCCCCCCAGTCTCGTGTTCGACCCGCGTGGACAAAGAATTTTATTGCCGTGTATTCGATGAATTATTTTCGTTTTCCAACAATATTTCAGCTATATCTTTTTGAAACAATATACGAATATATTCACGCGCTCCTGATATAATTGGAATGACAGTTTTAGGTACTTATAATAAAAATATTATTGCTTTTCGCTTATTCAATTAATTAAATACTTTGGCAAAATATTTCAGAAGTTTCCTTTTGGAAGAATATACTAATGAATTCAAGCGCTCCTGATATAATTGGAATGGCAATTATAAGATCTTTTATTCGAAAGATATTATTACTTTTAACTTTTTTCGATTAATTTTAACTTTTTTCCGATTAATTAAATACTTTGCCAAAACATTTAAGAAATTTCCTTTGGGGACAACATACTAGTATATTCTAGCGCTTCTAAAATAATTGTCAAATTAATTCTAACCCTTAAGGATTTATCAACAGCACGAGAGGGAAAAATCAGGTCAACTCATCAGCAGAAAATAGTTGCTTCACAGCAACATACACATTGACACGGCGGTCACTCTAGCACAGCCTCAACTTAGCATATGGCTAATTAGTAGCAATCGGTCTCGTGGAACGTTCAATCCCCCACATTGCAACAACACAACTTACACATACAATATCACATTAGATTCCTCACGTAACACCTAGCTAAATATAGCTACTGCACGACTATTTGAATCGTATTTGTACAACACAACTTACACATGCAATATCACATTAGATTCCTCACGTAACACCTAGCTAAATATAGCTACTGCACGACTATTTGAATCGTATTATATTAATTATGGATTCTTCACGGTACCCCTATCTGATCGACTGTCAAATATGGCCCGACTGTGTGAATCGTTATATATATTTTTTTATATTTTTTATGGGTCTTCACGGTAACACTTAGCTGATTTGCCAAATCTAACTACTGCCCGGCTATTTGGATCCCATCTTTTAATTATGGATTCTTCACGGTAACCCCTATCTGATCGACTGTCAAATATGGCCCGACTGTGTGAATCGTTATAAAGCTTATTCTTCACTGTACACCTACTCGATCAGCATACCGCGTAGTGCCAGTCTATGTGAATAAGTCTTTGACCTATTAATACTTAGATATCTGTACACAATGCCTTAAATTCTAAACAATTCCACATAAATTTAGCAACAATTCACACTCACCACAGTACTACTGATCATTGAATTTAGATATTGACTATAATACAATATACAGATTTTGATTAAACAGGCATCTGCTCACCTTTTATTTTCGAGCTCTCTGATCAGTTTCCTGGGTGGGTTGAATCGCGATTCTCCCTTGAAAAAGTCACCTCTCCTCTGGAATCTTTCTCCCTCTCGTCTCCTGTCCGATTAATTTTCTATTGGGCCGAATTCAAAGATGAAACCATCCTCTGCTTACCAAGTCTGTTAGTAAAACGTTTACTGTTGACAGGAGAACAAGAGGAGACAATAGGACGAGGTGGATAATTTTATAATAAGGCCGTTTAATCACATGTAAAGATATCTTAGTAAAATCTTGCAGCAAGGCTCTTTCTGTCTGATTCTTATTGAACCGTCCGGAAAAGAGGTAGTTTCAACAATTGTACAGTATTATATAGACAACAAGCAAAGTAGGTAGATCTGCGAGTCTGGCCTTCCGATTGGTCGATCTGAGTCTTGGGTAGTCCTGAACAGGCCTGGTGTCCACGTTTCATTGGTTCCTGAGATAGTTCTTTGTCTTGAGCTCCAACCCTG
Source organism: Salvelinus fontinalis (assembly GCF_029448725.1). Classification (NCBI taxonomy): domain Eukaryota; kingdom Metazoa; phylum Chordata; class Actinopteri; order Salmoniformes; family Salmonidae; genus Salvelinus; species Salvelinus fontinalis. The sequence goes on from NC_074687.1 coordinate 17,240,470, forward strand.
AGTTGTGTGTGTCTGTGGTTATCATGGGGGAGGGGAATTATGTGTGTCTGTAGTTGGTGTCTTAATAAGTCCAGCATATGTCCAAGAGAAATGAGGAGTATGTGTATTTTGTATAAAAGATGACTTATGTTGAAATGTAGTTATTACTAGTTTCCAGTCCCTATTACAATTTCTTACATCATCAAGCTTCAAGTGGTATTTATGTATTTGTTTGTGATGCTATCCTTGATATGATCCTGTTCTTGTCACATGCTACACATGCAGATATGTGCTGTTCCCTGGCAACATAGACTACACTATGCACAACCAAAGGCTCTTTTAAGAGCCATTCACATTGCAGTAAGAGTACACTTCCATTTACTTAGCTATGTCAACTGCAGTTATTAAATTTCCAGTTTCTCTCCCTTTGATTTCTACTTCTCAGGTGAGGGCGCTGTTTAGGTAAGGGTGTGATGTCTGTACAAAAACAAAACAGGCTATTTTCAATCACCTATATTGAAGAAAAAAAAGAACAATTAGACCCCCTATAACCCACACCTCTACACACTCATATATCAATCTGATTGATAGATTGTGTTGTGCAATAAGCAGGCTCAGGTGTAAAACTGGCTCCTTCCACCTTCAAAAAATAGGCAAGAGGGCCAACCATGGAGAATAGTAAGACACTTCATTATTTCTATAACTACGCTATATTGTTTGTCCTCATGTGTCCGTTCATGTTTTTCGGCATAAAGTACTCTGCAGCCACTTAGTGTGGTGTGGACACCAGGTGAGGCCACACACACAGATTCCTTTTGAACACTGTCACTTTAACTACCTTATTTTCTCAATAACAGTCTCTCTCCTTCACTTCATCCCTATCTCCTCTTCTCCCTAAATCCTCTAGGTTATATCAGCTGTGTCGGTGAACCCCTCCCACATCTGAACTGGCTATATAGAGGGCACAGCGTGATCAGAGAAGAGAGGTCACTTGGTCAGATCAACAGGAAGTATTATTAAAGAGAGTCTTTACATTGAAACACAGATATAGATGCAATAGTTAATAATAGTTAATGATCCAAGGTCAGTTTTGCATTTCTCCTCCTGATTATTATGATGACTAACAATGTTAGAATAAAAAATAAAAACAAGGCTTAAACATGCTCTCTCTCTCGTCTGCAGATATGTTTTGATGTGAGAGGATGCCAACCCCCAGCCCCATCCTCGCCACCTCACCCGCTTTTAACCTGTTGAGGATGGGGGCGCTGTTGTCACTATTTATGCTAATCGTGTAATTTTTGAAACGGCTTCCCACAAAATTCTTGATCGTACAATATGCATATTATTATTATTATTGGATAGAAAACAGTCTATAGTTTCTATAGGAGTTGAAATTTTGTCTCCAAGTGGAACAGAAGTCATTCTACAGCAATTTCCCTGACATGGAGTCAGATTTCAGAAATTTTGGCCCCTGATCTGGAGTCAGTTAAAAGGCCGCAGTTATTGCTATGAGTATACGGACACTGCTTACGTCTTCCCCTGGATGCCTTTACGTGATGACGATTTGAATGGGGTCGATTGCGCGTTCACAGGCACTACAAATTAAAAAACCCTGTAGCTAGGAACTCTTTTCTTGCTGCGTAATGCGCCTGGAGGACATCGACCCGCACTTGTTCCAAGCATTAGTGGAGGGAGTAATATTACTCTGGTCATGTTTCTACTCGTTATGGGAGTTAAAAACATCATAAGGTAGTTAATTTAAAGCGTTTTATAGCAATTTATATCCGTTTAGTGCGATTTTGGGACATTTATTTCTGAAACGCTGTGAATTGCTGGGCACGCTTCCAGTTCATCCCGAACGCAGTTGGCATTTCCACATGGCAAGAGGACAGCTTTCCACCAAAAGACGATTAGACCTAAGAAAGGATCCTTTGCCCAAGATACTGATGGAAGAACAGCTCAAAGTAGGACATTTTTATTATGATAAATCGTGTTTCTGTCGAAAAATGTTAGTGGCTTAGGACGCCATGTTTTTTGACGTAGCTTCGCTTGGCGCAAACTGTATTGAAAAGTAAGGATAATTTAAAAAATGTAATTCCGCGATTGTATTAAGAATTAAATTGTCTATCAATCCCTGTCCACCCTATATTTTTTAGTCACGTTTATGAGTATTTATGTATAAGAGTAGATCACTGTCTAATATGGCGCACGGACATTTTCTCACCAGCTGGGCTACATTTCACATTGTCTAACCATGATTTTGGTGGCTAAATATAAACATTTTCGATCAAACTCTATATGGATTGTGTAATATGATGTTACAGGAGTGTCATCTGAAGAATTCTGAGAAGGTTAGTGAAAAAATTAATATATTTTGGCGATGTTGACATTATCGCTCACTTTGGCTAGAATCAATGCTGGGCTGCTATGTGCTATGTGCTATGCTAATATAACGATTTATTGTGTTTTCGCTGTAAGACACTTAGAAAATCTGAAATATTGTCTGTATTCACAGGATCTGTGTCTTTCGATTTGTGTATGCTGTGTATTTTTACGAAATGTTTGATGATTAGTAAGTAGGTAAACACGTTGCTCTAAGTAGTTTTTCTATTCCATTTGTGACGGTGGGTGCAATTGTAACCTATGCCATCTACCTGAAATATGCACTTTTTTCTAACAAAACCTATCCCATACCATAAATATGTTATCAGACTGTCATCTGAGGAGTTTTTTTCTTGGTTAGGGGCTATAAATATCTTAGTTTAGCCGAATTGGTGATAGCTACTGGTGTTGGTGGACAAATAAAAGATGGTGGATTATGCTAATGTGTTTTTAGGTAATAGATGTACATCTTTACATATTGTGTCTTCCCTGTAAAACATTTAAAAAATCGGACATGTTGGCTGGATTCACAAGATCTGTGTCTTTCATTAGCTGTATTGGACTTTAATGTGTGAAAGTTAAATATTTAAAAAAAATATTTTTTTTGAATTTCGCGGCACTGGTTTTTCAGTGGGGGTGGGGGGGGAGTGCCGCTAGCGGCACCCTCATCCTAGACAGGTTAAGATAACCTTCGGGCCGACTAGAGACACTATTATGTAGTTGTGATGAACTGACAGAATATTTGGGTAGCACTGATTCATTAATCATATGCTGCCTTCCCTGCTCCTGTTCTTACCTCTTTCCCTTTCTGTCTTTTACACCTTATCTCACCGCCACCTCTTTCTTCCTCTGTTTTTATAGTGCACAACAGATGTGCATTGAAGCTATCCTGTGTTTATCAGATCAATGCAGATGAAGGGCATTAGATATTGAGATGAACCGGTTTTAGAGTATTTACTTGATGCATAGGAAGTGTAGTGTACTGTTTATATGAATTACAAATCAGCCTTTAACCTGTCTAGGATCAGCGTGGCGCTAGCGGCACTCCCCCCCCCCCCCCACTGAAAAACCAGTGCCGCGAAATTCAAAAAAAATATTTTTTTAAATATTTAACTTTCACACATTAAAGTCCAATACAGCTAATGAAAGACACAGATCTTATGAATCCAGTCAACATTTCCGATTTTTAAAATGTTTTACAGGGAAGACACAATATGTAAAGATGTACATCTATTACCTAAAAACACATTAGCATATTCCACCATCTTTTATTTGTCCACCAACACCAGTAGCCATCACCAATTCGGCTAAACTAAGATATTTATAGCCCCTAACCAACAAAAAAACTCATTAGATGACAGTCTGATAACATATTTATGGTATGGGATAGGTTTTGTTAGAAAAAAGTGCATATTTCAGGTATATGGCATAGTTTACAATTGCACCCACCATCACAAATGGACTAGAATAATTACAATGAGCAACGTGTTTACCTAACTACTAATCATCAAACATTTCGTAAAAATACACAGCATACACGAATCGAAAGACACAGATCCTGTGAATACAGACAATATTTCAGATTTTCTAAGTGTCTTACAGCGAAAACACAATAAATCGTTATATTAGCTTAGCACATAGCAATTAGCAGCCCAGCATTGATTCTAGCCAAAGTGAGCGATAAAAGTCAACATCGCCAAAAGATATTAATTTTTTCACTAACCTTCTCAGAATTCTTCCGATGACACTCCTGTAACATCACATTACAACATGCATATACAGTTTGATCGAAAATGTTTATATTTAGCCACCAAAATCATGGTTAGACAATGTGAAATGTAGACAAGCTGGTAAAGAAAACGTCCTTGCGCCACTTAGACAGTGATCTACTCTTATACATAAATACTCATAAACGTGACTAAAAAATATAGGGTGGACAGGGATTGATAGACAATTTAATTCTTAATACAATTGCGTTATTACATTTTTTAATTTATCCTTACTTTTCAATACAGTTTGCGCCAAGCGAAGCTACGTCAAAAAACATGGCGTCCTAAGCCACTAAAATGTTTCGACAGAAACACGATTTATCATAATAAAAATGTCCTACCTTGAGCTGTTCTTCCATCAGTATCTTGGGCAAAGGATCCTTTCTTGGGAGAAATCGTCTTTTGGTGGAAAGCTGTCCTCTTGCCATGTGGAAATGTCAACTACGTTCGGGATGAACTGAAAAGCGTGTCCAACTTTTCACATCGTTGCAAAAATAAATGTCCCAAAATCGCACTAAACGGATATAAATTGCTATAAAACGCTTTAAATTAACTACTTTGTGATGTTTGTAACTCCTATAACGAGTGAAAAGATGACCGGAGAAATATAACAGGCTAAACTAACGCTTGGAACAGGAGAGGGTCGGTGTCTTCCACGCGCGTTACGCAGCAAGAAAAGACTTGCTAGCTAAAGGTTTTTTTCATTTGTAGGGCCTGTGAACGAGCAATCGAGCCCGTTGGAATCGTCATCACGTAAAGGCATCCAGGGGAAGACGTAAGAAGTGTCCGTATAGTCATAGCAACGACAGAGCCCTTTTAAATGACTTCAGAAAAGTGGCCAACGTTTCTCAAATCTGACTCCATGTCAGGGAAATTGCTGTAGAATGGGCTCTGTTCCACTTAGAGACAAAATTTCAACTCCTATAGAAACTATAGACTGTTTTCTATCCAATAATAATAATAATATGCATATTGTACGATCAAGGATTTTGTGGGAAGCCGTTTAAAAAATTAGCCACATTAGCATAAATAGTCTAAACAGCGCCCCCATCCCCAACAGGTTAACTAGTTACATCGTGTTTCTAGTCTATTGGTTACAATGTGTAACCATTGATGTCCCAGGACCAAGATTGGTAAACACTGTTGAAGTGTATAATTGTAATACATACATGCAGACACAGCATCATTCAAAGACTGGAAATTGATACTTCTGGTATTGGATATGACTGAAAAATAATCTCAAAGACATTCATACCTGAACTGCACCTTTATTTGCCAAGGTAGAGTACATGATCAGTGAATATATTCAATGTACGGACTACAATGTGGGAATCTCATGCATGGTAATAACTACATGTATATACGTCTTGCATTGTTGGCACAAAGTTATATTATATTCTACTCAATCCATAGACTTCATTAATGTCATTCAGACTGCTCTGAAGTTGATACAACTGGCTATGATAGCTGAGGTTCATAGCCAAGTTCTGAACTAATATGTATACCAAATGCTTGGGTCCATACCCAGATCGGCTAGATAGCTAGCTACACATCCATAGGCATACAGGTATTTTTATCCTCCACTGCACCATAAGAAAGAACATAGCTAGCTCCGTTATTTCATCTATCTGCATTGCATGGCAAATATCAGCAATGCAAGCTTACAAAATTGTACATTCAATTTGCAATAAATGCTTTAGCTAGCTAGATTCTTTACATCCACTGTTTTACAAGACGACAGCCTGGTTTGCCGGTTGTTTCAGGAGTCCCTAAAACATGAAACAACCAGAATTACAATTTCATACTCATGTCACACACCCACAAAGCTAGCTGGCTAATGTTAGCTAGTAAGCTAGCTTGCTAAATCGCGATTTTTGTAAATTAACTTTATGATAAAAAAATATGCTTAATCGTTTGTCTCTACATTAACTAACATATTCCTGTCAACTGTACATTTTTTGAATGATTCATTATGACGTTATAATCACTTACATTTGCTTCTATCCTAGTATTTTTGTGAGCCATCTTTGCCGAAGAAAGTCTCCAGCCTTGGGTCGCATAGCGTCAAATTCATCATGGGAACCACTCGATATGACTGGTCATCGCCCAACGGTCGCCGCTGGTGATTTGCATAAAGTTGGCAAAAGTTTCTATTTTTCACCGCCTCCCACGCCACCTTCGCACCGCCCAAAGGTCCCCCGCCCTCTCCACTTCTCACCACTTTTCTTCCATTAAAATGAATGGGAAGCGATGTTTCACCGCGTGGTATCCTGTGCTAGTGTATCATGACGGAACTGCAGTCAGGTCAAGACTTCCCTGAGATGGTTTCTGACAGTTTTTGCATACATTATTTGGTTCTGAAAACTGACAGTTTCATAAATTGTCTGGGGTGGCTGGTCTCAGACTATCCCACAGGTGAATAAGACAGATGTGGAGGTCCTGGGCTGGCGTGGTTACACGTGGTCTGCGGTTGTGAGGCCAGTTGGACGTACTGCCAAATTCTTCAAAATGACATTGGAGGCGGCTTATGTTAGAGAAATTAACATTCAATTCTCTTACAACAGCTCTGGTGGACATTCTTGCAGTCAGCATGCCAATTGCTCGCTCCCTCAAAAATGTTGACATCTGTGGCAGTGTGTTGTGTGACAAAACTGCACATTTTAGAGTGGCCTTTTATTTACACAGGTCCTGGGAACAATCACCCAAATCAGCTTCTTGATTTGCCACACCTGTCATATTATCTTGGCAAAGGAGAAATGCTCACTGACAGGGATGTAAACAGATTTGTGCACAAAATGTTAGAGAAATAAGCATTTTGTGCGTATGGAACATTTCTGGGATCTTTTATTTCAGGTTATGAAACATGGGATAAGGACGTCCCAGCCGGCCAAATCCTCCCCTAACGCTGGGCCTATTGTGCGCCGCCTCATGGGTCTCCTGGGCATGGCCGGCTGCGACACAGCCTGGGATTGAACCCTGGTTTGTAGTGACGCATCAAGCACTGCCGATGTGCCACTCTGGAAGCCTGACACTTCTCTTGTTTTTGTATTCACTCCATGTTCGTTCCTATTAAACTCACCGACTGCACCTGCATCCTGCTTCTCCGTACAACGTTACATGTTGCGTTTATATTTTTGTTCAGTGTATTTATGCCCAAATTTTTACTCTATTCTACTGAGCCATTTACTTTATGTTCGTATTCTTATATTTTATTATTGTATTTGTTGCCGTTGATTATTATTCCTCTTCTTCCGTAATGGCACATTCACATGCAAATTCCCATGAAATGGAAATGCTTAGTAACATGCTGACCAGACCGGACACGTCGCGTGCGCGAGCGTGGCAAAATAAATGTAGAAATCCATGTTACTCAATTATTGCACCCACACTGCTCGCGCGCGCCAACAAGCGTCTGCGACGCCAAGGGCTAAAATAGAACTCATTCCTATTCCTGACGCAGATCGCGCTGCAAGTCCTGCCTCTCCCATCTTCTCATTGGTTTATAGAAGCAGGTACCCACGTGCCATCTCCTCATTGGTTTATAGAAGCAGGTACCCACGTGCCATCTCCTCATTGGTTATACCCACGTGGGTGATTGAAAGACGAACTGTTTTGCCGGTAGTCGTGTTAATACAATGAAAGTTTAGATGCGATCACCATATAATTTAAACGATGAAAAAGCCTGGAAGGAGGAGAGATGACTATAAACGATTCGGTTGGCCGTTTTATGTATGGATTAATTGTCGGAGTAGAGATCCTTGTGCATTTCAGGTGAAATAACAACTCAATGTTTATATCCCAGAACAAATTAGCTAGCAACAGCAAGCTAGCTAAATAGGACAAATTAACGTTAGCTAGCAAGTGTAAGCTAACTAGCTAAATTGCCATACATGTTTAATGCTTTCGACCTGTCCCCAAATTAATGTCATTGGTTCAGAGTTTGTTTTGATATTTTAACCTGTCTAGGATCAGCGTGGCGCTAGCGGCACACCCCCCCCCCCCCCCCCCCCACTGAAAAACCAGTGCCGCGAAATTCAAAAAAAAATATTTTTTAAAAATATTTAACTTTCACACATTAAAGTCCAATACAGCTAATGAAAGACACAGATCTTGTGAATCCAGTCAACATGTCCGATTTTTAAAATGTTTTACAGGGAAGACACAATATGTAAAGATGTACATCTATTACCTAAAAACACATTAGCATAATCCACCATCTTTTATTTGTCCACCAACACCAGTAGCCATCACCAATTCGGCTAAACTAAGATATTTATAGCCCCTAACCAACAAAAAAACTCATTAGATGACAGTCTGATAACATATTTATGGTATGGGATAGGTTTTGTTAGAAAAAAGTGCATATTTCAGGTAGATGGCATAGGTTACAATTGCACCCACCGTCACAAATGGAATAGAAAAACTACTTAGAGCAACGTGTTTACCTACTTACTAATCATCAAACATTTCGTAAAAATACACAGCATACACAAATCGAAAGACACAGATCCTGTGAATACAGACAATATTTCAGATTTTCTAAGTGTCTTACAGCGAAAACACAATAAATCGTTATATTAGCATAGCACATAGCACATAGCAGCCCAGCATTGATTCTAGCCAAAGTGAGCGATAAAAGTCAACATCGCCAAAAGATATTAATTTTTTCACTAACCTTCTCAGAATTCTTCCGATGACACTCCTGTAACATCATATTACACAATCCATATAGAGTTTGATCGCAAATGTTTATATTTAGCCACCAAAATCATGGTTAGACAATGTGAAATGTAGACAAGCTGGTCAGAAAATGTCCTTGCGCCACTTAGACAGTGATCTACTCTTATACATAAATACTCAAAAACGTGACTAAAAAATATAGGGTGGACAGGGATTGATAGACAATTTAATTCTTAATACAATTGCGGAATTACATTTTTTAATTTATCCTTACTTTTCAATACAGTTTGCGCCAAGCGAAGCTACGTCAAAAAACATGGCGTCCTAAGCCACTAAAATGTTTCGACAGAAACACGATTTATCATAATAAAAATGTCCTACCTTGAGCTGTTCTTCCATCAGTATCTTGGGCAAAGGATCCTTTCTTGGGAGTAATCGTCTTTTGGTGGAAAGCTGTCCTCTTGCCATGTGGAAATGCCAACTGCGTTCGGGATGAACTGAAAAGCGTGCCCAACTATTCACATCGTTGCAAAAATAAATGTCCCAAAATCGCACTAAACGGATATAAATTGCTATAAAACGCTTTAAATTAACTACCTTATGATGTTTTTAACTCCTATAACGAGTGAAAAGATGACCGGAGAAATATAACAGGCTAAACTAACGCTTGGAACAGGAGAGGGTCGGTGTCCTCCACGCGCGTGACGCACCAAGAAAAGACTTGCTAGCTACAGGGTTTTTTGATTTATAGGGCCTGTGAACGCGCAATCGACCCCATTGGAATCGTCATCACGTAAAGGCATCCAGGGGAAGACGTAAGAAGTGTCCGTATAGTCATAGCAATATCAGTGCCCTTTTAACTGACTTCAGAACAGTGGCCAACATTTCTGAAATCTGAATCCATGTCAGGGAAATTGCTGTAGAATGGGCTCTGTTCCACTTAGAGACAAAATTTCAACTCCTATAGAAACTATAGACTGTTTTCTATCCAATAATAATAATAATATGCATATTGTACGATCAAGGATTTTGTGGGAAGCCGTTTCAAAAATTACCCAATTAGCATAAATAGTCTAAACAGCGCCCCCATCCCCAACAGGTTAACCTGCGTGTCGTGATCGCGTTTGGTGTGGGGGGGCAAAATACATTTATGCACTATAGCGCACGATGGCGCATGCGCTCAGCCGGTTTGGGTTCTGTGTAAGGTGCAACTTCCATAACGGTAAAGGGCCAAGGGCCACACCCTCTCATGCAATGCCATGACAATTGGCCAGATGGTGGTGCTATAGCAAAGCGATTGAAAATGCAAGCTTTGAAAGGTCATGCCCCTCATGATGGATTTTTTGCCGTTTTGAATTTTGTGAAGAACACTTAAAACGCTACTCTTCTGGCACTGAATGACCGGTCTGCTACAAAATGTGATATGTAGCATCTATGGACAAAGTTCTCCCAACCCAATATTTTCCAGACTTGTAACTAAAACAACATGGCCGCTATTGATCAATATGCATTCACATGGGCGTGATCTTGCACATAAATACATAGAAATCAGTCACGGATATTCGAATTGTAACAAATTGTTATACGTCTTCCAAACACTGTGAAGACTCAGATCGACCACATGGTGGCGCAATAATGGGCACATGTTTGTATCTTTTGATCTGTTTGACACAAATTTGGCACACATGCTCAGGATCATGAGTCTAGCTATCCTGAAAGTATGGTTCAGTTTTGGCCACATGGTGGTGATATTGGACAGGAAAAAACATTAATGCAAGCTGGAAAATATTGCATTTTGGTGCCGATCTGTCCAGTGGTTCTGGAAATGCTGTTTAAAGTATCATTACAAATTGTTCAAAATACATAAAAAATATATTGCATGATCAGTTTGATTTTGAGTTCTGATATTTGGCAAGAGTGGTAAACAGTACAGAAGTAGCTCGTCATAGGGCCATGTGTCCAATTTGTCTTAGGGTGACACAGTGGTCCCACAGCTGAACACCGGCATTGCTGCTTCAGCACTATTTTCTTATTGTTGTTGCATTGTCGTGAAGGAACCTGCAAGTAAGCAATTCATTGGACGGTGTATACCATAATAAAAACTTAACTCAAAAGCAAACCAATAGGCCTTACTTTATTTCACAGCTCTTGACATTAAGGAGGCTGATGTAAATGTAGTTCCGTGCAGCATGCTGGTGACAGTTCAACAGAGCAAGAATTACTGAAACAACAGGAGCTTAGGGCCGGTAGAGGAGAGGGCCATGCACAGGGATGTGGGGTGGAGTGTCTGTGCCGGTCCCAGGCCCTCTATCTGGGCCTTTTGTCCACTCAGCCCCCTGTGTGTATGTGTTTCCCCGCTCCTAATGGGAACCAATGGCTTATTTTTGTTGGCACAGTCCTCCTACCAGAAAATGTGTATGTTGTACTAGGTATTTTAAATAAATAAAAATGGATGTATTTTTGGGGACTGTGTATCATTTGATTTACACAACACGCCTAACACTTTGAAAATGCAAAATATTTTTTATTGTGAAACAAACAAGAAATAAGACAAAAAAACAGAAAACTTGAGCGTGCATAACTATTCACTCCCCCCCAAAGTCAATACTTTGTAGAGCCACCTTTTCCAGCAATTATAGCTGCAAGTCTCTTGGGATATGTCTCTTGGGGCGGCAGGTAGCCTAGTGGATAGAGCACTGGACTAGTAACCAAAAGGTTGCAAGATTGAATCCCCGAGCTGACAAGGAAAAATCTGTTGTTCTGCCCCTGAACAAGGAAGTTAACCCACTGTTGTTAGGCTGTCATTGAAAATAAGAATTTGATCATAACTGACTTGCCTAGTTAACTTGCCTAGTTTTTTTGCTCATTCTTCAAGGCAAAGCTGCTCCAGTTGGATGGGTTCCGCTGGTGTACTACAATCTTTAAGTCACACCACAGATTCTCAATTGGATTGAGTTCTGGGCTTTGACTAGGCCATTCCAAGACCTTTAATCGTTTCCCCTTAAACCACTCGAGTGTTGCTTTAGCAGTATGCTTAGGGTCATTGTCCTGCTGGAAGGTGAAACTCCATCCCAGTCTCAAATCTCTGGAAGACTGAAACAGGTTTCCCTCAAGAATATCCCTTTATTTAGCACCATCCATCATTCCTTCAATTCTGACCAGTTTCCCAGTCCCTGCTGATGACAAACATCCCCACAGCATGATGCTGCCACCACCATGCTTCACTGTGGGGATGGGATCTCAGGGTGATGAGAGGTGTTGGGTTTGCGCCAGACATAGCGTTTTCCTTTTTGGCCAAAAAGCTCAATTTTAGTCTCATCTGACCGGAGCACCTTCTTCCATATTCTTGGGGAGTCTCCCACATGCCTTTTGGCGAGCACCAAAAGCAATGGATTTTTTCTGGCCACTCTTCCGTAAAGCCCAGCTCTGTGGAGTGTACGGCTTAAAGTGGTCCTATGGACAGATACTCCAATCTCCGCTGTGGAGCTTTGCAGCTCCTTCAGGGTTATCTTTGGTCTCTTTGTTGCCTCTCTGATTAATGCCCTCCTTGCCTGGTCTGTGAGTCTTGGTGGGCGGCCCTCTCTTGGCAGGTTTGTTGTGGTGCCATATTCTTTCCATTTTTTAATAATGGATTTAAATGGTGCTCCGTGGGATGTTCAAAGTTTCTGATATTTTTTTATAACCCAACCCTGATCCGTACTTCTCCACAACTTTGTCCCTGACCTGTTTGGAGAGCTCCTTGGTCTTCATGGTGCCGCTTGTTTGGTGGTGCACCTTGCTTACTGTTGTTGCAGACTCAGGGGCCTTTCAGAACAGGTGTATATATACTGAGATCATGTGACAGATCACGTGACACTTAGATCGCTGCCCACACCTGCCTGCCCATCCAGCATCACTACTCTAGACAGTTCTGACTTAGAATATGTGGACAACTACAAATACCTAGGTGTCTGGTTAGACTGTAAACTCTCCTTCCAGACTCCCATTAAGCATCTCCAATCCAAAATTAAATCTGTAATCAGCTTCCAATTTCGCAACAAAGCAGCCTTCACTCATGCTGCCAAACATACCCTCGTAAAACTGATTATCCTACCGATTCTTGACTTCGGCGATGTCATTCACAAAATAGCCTCCAACACTCTACTCAGCAAATTGGATGCAGTCTATCACAGTGCCATCCGTTTTGTCACCAAAGCCCCATATACTACCCACCACTGCGACCTGTATGCTCTCGTTGGCTGGCCCTCACTTCATACTCGTCGCCAAACCCACTGGCTCCAGGTCATCTACAAGTCTCTGCTAGGTAAAGCCCCGCCTTATCTCAGCTCACTGGTCACCATAGCAACACCCACCCGTAGCATGCGCTCCAGCAGGTATATCCCACTAGTCACCCCCAAAGCCAATTCCTCCTTTGGCCGCCTTTCCTTCCAGTTCTCTGCTGCCAATGACTGGAACGAACTGCAAAAATCACTGAAGCTGGAGACTCATATCTCTCTCAGTAGCTTTAAGTAAGCACCAGCTGTCAGAGCAGCTCACAGATCACTGCACCTGTACATAGCCCATCTGCAAACAGCCCATCCAACTACCTCATCCCCATACTGTATTTATTTATTTATCTTGCTCCTTTGCACCCCAATATCTCTACTTGCACACTCATCTTCTGCACATCTATCACTCCAGTGTCTAATTGGTATATTGTAATTACTTCGCCACCATGGCCAGTTCAGCTTTACCCTCTAGCTATCTCCGTATTTGTCAGGTAGCAGTATCTAACAGCTGTTGTGTGTATGGAAATGTTTTGTAGCCTTTGTTTTGTCCCGTTTCAACAAAAGTAAATTAACTTGGCTAGTTTTCGCCAGAAGATGTACCATTAGAGCTAGCCAAAAGTTGGCTAACGTTAGCTCGCTAGCTCACAATTAAAATTTTTCCTCAATCACACTAGACCTGAATCAAACGATGATATTAGTCAGCATACAGTAGCAATGTAATGTCATTGATCTGTCAGTTTCACTAGCTAATTCCCTACTTTTCACACTGACACGGCATAAACAGCTCTACAGGCTTCACTGTCATGGTGCACAGTCAGTACACACTACACAACACTATGCTCATCATGCCTTAGCAGGATCAGATGGTGACAGGTGTCCCAGCAGGGTCAGACAGCCAGGGAAGACCCGCCTACGGAGTTCAGGTGAATTTTTCAGTATATTATATCAATCAGTGAATGATAAGAAAGTTCCATCTTGAGGTGATGGGTAGACCTACAGTAGCTACATGAGACAGTCTGGGATCTGGGAATAATGGTCATTTCAATTATTGAACCATTATATTATCCAAGAATAGAATCAATGTATAAATGAACACCAAGGTAATTCTTTGCCATGCCTCATCTTAGCAGGATCAGATGATGACAGGGGTCTCAGCAGGTTCAGGCAACCAGGGAAGACCAGTCCGTAGTGGTGCTAAGGTGAACTTTTGTAGATGCAACACTTTATTCTCTCTATGCAGCAAACACTGGACAAGCAAGAAGCTTCAAAGATTGAAACTATTTTAAGAGTCTGACAAACCTTTAAAGTTGATTTCCAATTTCCCCGATGACAGAAAACATGTAAAACAAAAATGTGAGGAAGACCTGGGATACATGATTGATGATGATGAATAGATACAGATACACTGTATGGCCAAAAGTGTGTGGACACCTGCTCGTTGAACATCTCATTCAAAAATATTGGGCATTAATATGGAGTTGGTCCCCCCTTTGCTGCTATACCAGTCTCCACTCTTCTGGGAAGGATTTCCACTTGATGTTGGAATATTGCTGCGGGGACTTGCTTCCATTCAGCCTCAAAAGCATTAGTGAGGTCGGGCACTGATGTTGGGTGATTAGGACTGGCTCGCAGTCGGCGTTCTAATTCATCCCAAAGGTGTTTGAATGGGGTTGAGGTCAAGGCTCTGTGCAGGCCAGTCAAGTTTTTCCACACTAATCTAGACAAACCATTTCTGTATGGACGTCGCTTTGTGCACGGGGGCATTGTCACGCTGAAACCAGAAAGGGCCTTCCCCAAACTGTTACCACAGATTTGGAAGCACAGAATTGTCTAGAATGTCATTGTATGCTGTAATGTTAAGATTTCCCTTCACTTGAGGGGCCTAGTTATAGATGCACAAATATCATAACCCTCCAAAAATGCTAACCTTCCCAGTTATTGTAACGGTGAGCGGTTAGTATGATATTTATGCGTCTATAACTTTCTCACTCATCATTATTAAGTGTTAAGTAACATCCACATTAATGTAGAAGTGTTTAGAAACATATTCCATTCTTATTTACAATAAAAGTGACTCCAAACTGACACAATACATTATTTACCATTAATTTATACTGGGCACAAAATAATCTGAAACACAACCAAAACAAACATCACTGCATCCAACAAATTTGTAGAGTCACAAACTTAATAGCAGGACACTGTAAAGTTCATTATTCCACTGAAGAGTTATGAATTAGACTGTTTGAGAAGGTTTGAATTTAAGTAATAGACCAACATAGCTACTGTAGTAGGTCAAAGCTGTGTGCTGGAAAACCTTGGTAGAGCATGGGTGGAGTAGGCATTGTGGTGATCATGTGAATTTCCTTTTTTATGGCTTCAAACAAATCCCTTCTCACTTAAAACATAGTTTTTTGCTTTTAATTTCCATGTTTTTTACACCGGAAGGTGATTATGCAACATTATTATACAACATATATAATACAGCATAACTTAACATAGCAATACAAGTAAAGTAAAAATACACAATAATGGCAATGGCAACTAAAATAATGTAGTTATTAGTATTTATTTAATATTAATAACAGCTAATTTTCCAGAGTCAACCGAAAAATCAACTCGTTTAGTCAATCGAACGAGTGTACGCATTTCAGGAAACACAATCTGCCAATCTGCAGTTATTAAGCAGTGTGTCCCTGGGGTGTACCTTAGGGCAGGAGAGCATCTGACGGATAAGGGCACAACGTATTCCTTGACAGTTGAGTGTTGGTCTCTCCAGTCTCCACCGTTCTCTCCATAGTAACAAGATGGAGAAGGGTGCAATTGCATCCCACAATTTGGGGCGTTCCTGTATGTGGGCATTCCAGCATCTGCAGGAACCCCTCTTTATACTTATTTTGGTACATTTTTAAGGTAGGTCTCCGGTACACAGGCGGGATCGCTCCAGTACAGTAGGTAGCAGTAATGCACCATAGTATTGGATGCCACCGCCGATAAACCCCACAGAAGAAGAGGTGGGGGCGACAATGCCGGTAGCTAGCTAGGTACAATGGTAGACAGTTAGCTTCACCCTCACCTGTGCTAGCCAGTTAGCTAGATAACTAGGACTCCGGTACACAGCAGGCGGGATAGGTAGTTAGCTAGCTAACGATAGCTAGGACACCGGTAGACAGTGTCCTTAGCTCCTGCCTGTCGGGCACTGCTTTCTCGCAGTTCTGTTAACAACGGCGAGGGCAGGTGTTTGGCATGCAGGAGTGAAGGACACCATGTGCTAGCTAGTTAGCTAGCCAGTTAGTTAGGTAGCTAGCTAGAGAGGAGAACTCTGGTACACAGCAGGTGGGACACTAGGACACTGGTAGACAGTGTAGTTTTCCCCCGAAAACTCAGACAGTATTTTAATTTCCCTTTTCTTTTGACCCACATTTTAATCGCATAGACAATCAAGGAAAATCCAGAATATCAAAAGTGTCACACTAGCATGAAGATGGTTTTATCAAGGCTCAGTAATGGGACATTAACTACTAGATGTGAGTATTGTACGTGATGTATCCCTGAACCCCGAGCCTTTTGGATTCATTTTTCAATTTTTTACTTCAGCTTATGAAACATGGGACGAACACTTTACATGTTGTGTTTATATTTTTGTTCAGTTTACATTGCTAAGCAATCCAGGCGTAACGTTAGTTAACGTTAAATGAACAATGCCCATTGCATGTATTACACATTAGCAGTGTGGCAGTTTCCCATAGTTTGGTGTTGACCATGAACTTTACTTAGCTAGCTAGCTGTGCTTTGTGGAAGAATGTGTGTGATATTGTAAACATTGAGATGTGCTGGTGCATCACAATCTGTTCATACAGCTAATGTTACACCCTTTTTGGCTTGTAGCTAGCTAGCTAAGGTT
Source organism: Salvelinus fontinalis (assembly GCF_029448725.1). Lineage (NCBI taxonomy): Eukaryota > Metazoa > Chordata > Actinopteri > Salmoniformes > Salmonidae > Salvelinus > Salvelinus fontinalis. Next base: position 17,257,452 of record NC_074687.1, read on the forward strand.
ACTGGCTAATGTTAATTGGCTAGCTAATTGGTAGCGATGGGGAAGCAAAGCTTCTTGAGGTTTTACATCCAATTGGGTCAAAAATAAGTACCTGCTGGTCAAAATATTTTAGAGCAGACAAATTATTATAGATGACGTATCAAATCAAATCAAATGTTATTTGTCACATACACATGGTTAGCAGATGTTAATGCGAGTGTAGCGAAATGCTTGCGCTTCTAGTTTCGACCATGCAGTAATATCTAACAAGTAATCTAACAATTTCACAACAACTACCTTATACACCCAAGTGTAAAGGAATTAATAAGAATATGTACATAAAGATTAATGAATGAGCGATGGCCGAACGGCATAGGCAAGATGGTATAGAGTACAGTATATACATATGAGATGAGTAATGGGTATGTCAACATTATATAAAGTGGCTAGTGATACATTTATTACATACATTTTCCATTATTAAAGTGGCTAGAGATGAGTCAGTATGTTGGCAGCAGCCACTCAAAGTTAGTGATGGGTGTTTAACAGTCTGATGGCCTTGAGATAGAAGTTGTTTTTCAGTCTCTCGGTCCCCGCTTTGATGCACCTGTACTGACTTCGCCTTCTGGATGATAGCGGGGTGAACAGGTAGTGGCTCAGGTAGTTGGTGTCCTTGATTAACTTTTTGGCCTTCCTGTGACATTGGGTGGTGTATGTTTCCTGGAGGGCAGTTAGTTTTCCCCCGGTGATGCATTATGCAGACCTCACTACTCTCTGGAGAGCCTTACGGTTGTGGGCGGAGCAGTTGCCATACCAGGCGGTGATACAGCCCGACAGGATGCTCTCGATTGTGCATCTGTAAAAGTTTGTGAGTGTTTTTGGTGACAAGCCAAATTTCTTCAGCCTCCTGAGGTTGAAGAGGCGCTACTGCGCCTTCTTCACCACGCTGTCTGTGTGGGTGGACCATTTCAGTTTGTCCGTGATGTGTACGCCGAGGAACTTAAAACTTTCCACCTTCTCCACTACTGTCCCGTCAATGTGGATAGGGGCCTGCTCCCTCTGCTGTTTCCTGAAGTCCACGATCATCTCCTTTGTTTTGTTGTCATTGAGTGTGCGGTTATTTTCCTGACAGCACACTCCGAGAGGCCCTCACCTCCTCCCTGTAGGCCATCTCGTTGTTGTTGGTAATCAAGCCTACCACTGTTGTGTCGTCTGCAAACTTGATGATTGAGTTGGAGGCGTGCATGGCCACGCAGTCATGGGTGAACAGGGAGTACAAGAGAGGGCTGAGAACGCACCCTTGTGGGGCCCCAGTGTTGAGGATCAGCGGGGTGGAGATGTTGTTTCCTACCCTCACCACCTGGGGGCGGCCCGTCAGGAAGTCCAGGACCCAGTTGCACAGGGCGGGGTCGAGACCCAGGGTCTCGAGCTTAATGACGAGTTTGGAGGGTACTATGGTGTTAAATGCTGAGCTGTAGTCGATGAACAGCATTCTTACATAGATATTCCTCTTTTTCAGATGGGTTAGGGCAGTGTGCAGTGTGATTGCGTTGTCTGTGGACCTATCGGGGAGGTAAGCAAATTGGAGTGGGTCTAGGGTGTCAGGTAGGGTGGAGGTGATATTGTCCTTGACTAGTCTCTCATAGCACTTCATGATGACGGAAGTGAGTGCTACGGGGCGATAGTAATTTAGCTCAGTTACCTTAGCTTTCTTGGGAACAGGAACAATGGTGGCCCTCTTGAAGCATGTGGGAACAGCAGACTGGGATGAGGATTGATTGAATATGTCCATAAACACACCAGCCAGCTGGTCTGCGCATGCTCTGAGGACGAGGCTGGGGATGCCGTCTGGGTCGGCTGCCTTGCGAGGGCTAACACGTTTAAATGTTTTACTCATGTTAGTTGCAGTGAAAGAGAGCCCGAGGGGTTTTGGTAGCGGGCCGTGTCAGTGGCACTGTATTGTCCTCAAAGCGAGCAAAGAAGTTGTTTAGTTTGTCTGGGAGCAAGACATCGTGGTCCGCGACGGAGCTGGTTTTCCTTTTGTAGTCCGTGATTGACTGTAGACCCTGCCACATACCTCTCGTGTCTGAGCCGTTGAATTGCGACTCTACTTTGTCTCTATACTGACGCTTAGCTTGTTTGATTGCCTTGCGGAGGGAATAGCTACACTGTTTGTATTCGTTCATGTTTCCACGGTCACTGTAATCACCGGATGCTGTAGTGTCCTTATCGGACGTTTAGATATTGAGCTAGGTCGCCTAGATATTGAGCTAGGTCGGGCAAGAAATTGTCATTTTTTGCTGAGGCTAACGACCCTGTTCAAAATCCTGTTCAATAATCTGGTATGTGGTTCTCGGTAACGGCCGGATGGCTAATGGCGAGAGGCGGGTGTGTTGTGTACCTCCAGTCTAGTTGATTTGCAAATGTTCATCGACATTGTTGTCATATTGGCTTAGCTATGATGGTAGGGAGATTTGAATTCAACATTGAGTTTCAACCAATGCATATGTTATTGTAGAGTATATTGTCCCCACAGTGATGACCAGTACGTGACCAGTTAGTTAGACATACTGCTCTGATCCTGCTCCTTGGACCTGTCTTTCTAGTCCAGAGGAGAAAGGGGGGCAGAGGCTGATCCGAGTGACAGAGACAGGGACATATATATATATATACATCTCTGTTAGATGATCCATCAACAGAGGTAAGTTAAACACATCTGAAACAACCTGTTCAAGCTCCTCCATGGCGCCACTTCATAAACACACATCTCAGTTACAGCTGACAGAGTAGCACTCATACATTTCACAGATATCACTGACTTGACAGCAAGGAAAAATAAAAAAATATCTTACTGATAGTCTTTCAAATTAACAAGACTATTACAGTATACAGTGCCAAGCAGAGTACTTTACACAAATATTTAGTTCTGTGTAAAACAACATTGCTCTCTTTCTTTGAAAACTTAACAGTAAGTTAAGTGACCATAGCATGATTTCATTTTGCCCCTCATATATAGATTTATGAGTCTAGGAAGTATTGCATCATGTAGTTACGCTGCCTAGCTAACTGAATCTAATAATGTTTATGAATGGTCCATCCTTCTCATCCTGCAGTGAGTGATAGGAAAATAGAGAGTTTATGAACCGAAGCAACAATAGAGTGGTGAATGAAGCAAAATCCTCTCGCTCTCTCTCGCAATTACATAAATGCAAACCTCAAGTAATGTTGCCCCTGACAGGGGAATCAAAGCCCTGAGTCATGACCATGGCAGTGTTCATTTAGGGTTAGAGGAGGTCTGTCAACACTTCTCTCAGGTCTGAAGAAAACCACAGAGACAGCCAGAGTGAAATCTGAGCCCTGAGAAAAAGGTGTGGAGAATCTACTGAGTAGGAACACCAGGTATTCTCCATAGTACTGCCAATCACACTATGTTGTATCAGCCCGACTGGAAAGCGCGTATCTTGCAATTGTACTGTATGTTTGCATGTTTGTGCATATATTCATGTGAATGTGCTTGAGCTTGGGTGTGTGCCTGTGTGGATGCTACTGTACAGTAACTGCATCATCTGTCGGCCTCTGTCCTTGTTTATAGCCTTTCGACACACTCCCATAACGAAGATAAGACCTGCCAGGCTGAGGGAAGTCTGTGGGTGAAGTGCCCTGATGTGGTGAAGGGTTCTGAGGTAAATGTTAAGGTGGTGAAAGGTAGGCAGGCGAGAGGCTCTGAGATCAGTCCTTTAGCAGTCAGAGGTTTGTGTGGACCAGGACATGGTGCTACTGGGTCACAATGTGTTGAGAGATCTCTGAGGAACAGAGGAAATGTGCCTAGTCAACAACATGAGGAGCAACAGGTGACAGTGTTGACCTGGTGGTCTAAGCTCAAAATAGTTATAGTTGAGAACTCCAATGTTCAGGTTATCCACATAAATACCCTACATGTAGGCCTACATATCTGCCTCAGCACCCCAATTGTGATTGAAGTTGCTCCCTTCCCTTAATCTTGTCATGTGGAACAGCTCCATCTAGTGGTAAATTAGCTAATGTCATTAAATCATAGAGTGAACATCTAGAGTTGAGCTATATACACTGCTCAAAAAAATAAATGGAACACTTAAACAACACAATGTAACTCCAAGTCAATCACACTTCTGTGAAATCAAACTGTCCACTTAGGAAGCAACACTGATTGACAATAAATTTCACATGCTGTTGTGCAAATGGAATAGACAAAAGGTGGAAATTATAGGCAATTAGCAAGACACCCCCAATAAAGGAGTGATTCTGCAGGTGGTGACCACAGACCACTTCTCAGTTCCTATGCTTCCTGGCTGATGTTTTGGTCACTTTTGAATGCTGGCGGTGCTCTCACTCTAGTGGTAGCATGACGGAGTCTACAACCCACACAAGTGGCTCAGGTAGTGCAGCTCATCCAGGATGGCACATCATTGCGAGCTGTGGCAAGAAGGTTTGCTGTGTCTGTCAGCGTAGTGTCCAGAGCATGGAGGCACTACCAGGAGACAGGCCAGACTGCATGGCCAAACACGACTCCAACACCATCATTAAGTTTGCTGACGACACAACAGTGGTAGAACTTATCACCGACAACGATGAGACAGCCTATAGGGAGGAGGTCAGAGACCTGGCAGTGTGGTGCCAGGACAACAACCTCTCCCTCAATGTGAGCAAGACAAAGGAGCGGATCGTGTATTACAGAAAAAGGCAGGCTGAACAGGCCCCCGTTAGCATCGACGGGGCTGCAGTGGAGCGGGTCGAGAGTTTCAAGTTCCTTGGTGTCCACATTACCAACGAACTATCGTGGTCCAAACACACCAAGACAGTCATGAAGAGGGCATGGCAACACCTTTTCCCCCTCAGGAGACTGAAAAGATTTGGCAGGGGTCACCAGATCCTCAAAAAGTTCTACAGCTGCACCATCGAGAGTATGCTGACCGGTTGAATCACCACCTGGTATGGCAACTGCTCGGCAACTGAGCATAAGGCGCTACAGAGGGTAGTGCGTACGGCCCAGTACATCACTGGGGCCGAGCTTCTTGCCATCCAGGACCTATATACTAGGCGGTGTCAGAGGAAATAACCAGAAATTGTCAGAAATCCCCCCATTTGTTATGTACAGTGCTGCTACTCACTGTTTATTATCTTTGCATAGTCACTTCACCCCTAACTACATGTACAAATTACCTCGACTAATCTGCACCCCCTCACATTGACTCGGTACCAGTAACCCCTGTATATAGCCTCATTATTGTTATTTTATTGTGGTAAAATATTGGTAAATATTTTCTTAACTGTTTCTTGAATTGCACTGTTGGCTAAAGGCTTGCAAGTAAGCATTTCACGGTAAGGTCTACAGTTGTTGTATTCAGCGCATGTGACAAATAAAGTTTGCGTTGATCTGATGAGAGGAGGAGAGAAGGAATACAACGATCAAAGGGATCATTCATGCTGTTTGTATGTGGCTGCTATGAAAGTGAACTGTGTTTGCATGTGAACAGGCGTGTATTCATTCCGCCGATTGTGCTAACGATTTTGAAATAGAAGCAAACATAACGAAACGGGGATAAACTTACCTGAATTTGTCCAGTAGAAACTCTTGTTTCCAACTGTTGGACTAATGATTACACCCTAGATCAGCTATATGCTGGCAAGAGTGTGCAAGGCGGTATTGAATGTGTCAATGTCTGTCATCTTGATTACTCAAATTTCTATCAACCTACGTTGTAAACTTCCATTCATAGGCTAAGTTGTAGCTAGCAACCTCATGATGGGTATAGGGAAAATTTGAGTATCATGTAGTACCTTAAACCTATCGATGTTAATGTTAACCTGGGTCAATGGAATATGAATGACAGTCATCCAGTATGCTGTAATAGAAATAAGGCCATGCTCATGATCATCCTCCCACATCTTGGGAATGATCATCCTCCCACATCTTAAATGGCAACACCACCACTGCTTTGTTCATATTTCACAGGTTATGTCGGAGTTCCGTTGCCACGTTCAAAACAACTGGGAACTCGGAAAAATCCGAAATCAAATCATGACGTCATTGATCTTCAGGTCGGAAAGTCGGAGCTCTAGAAAGAGGCCCGAGTTCCCGAGTTCCCGAGTTGGATGACCGTTCCAAATGATTTTTCCCACTCGGCGCTTGTTTTTTTCAGAGTTTCCAGTTGTTTTGAGCGCACTGAAGTCGGAAGTCGAAAATGTCCTAATTACCCGTTTCAGGTTTCCAGTTGTTTTGAACGGGTCATTTGTCCTATGTCTCTGTCATTCTGGTTGTGCGTAATAGGAGCGCGCGCGCCTCAGGGCACAGAGAAATAGGCTACGTGGCCTGCGCTCCACGCTTTGGAGTCAGAACGTTGAATAAGAGGAAATGATTGCTCCATATATGCATGGTGTTGAAATATCATTAATAATCATTAAGTCTGAATAAGACGAATGTAAAAATGGATGTGGAAATTTCCTTTTACATGGTAGTACCAGGTTATTGGTTGTAATTGCCAATTGGGTAATTGTATGGTCCTGGGGGCCACAAGCTTATATTATTTAGGCCTACCTGTTTGCCGGATTCGATTTGGTTTTTCAATGGGAGGTTACAGTCTTGCCCTCTACTTGTGTCTGCTCAGATATAACAGGTTAAGCCTGATACAGAGGCTATTTCTTTTGGTCTATTGGCTCTGTATATTTGGTAAATCTACGTGTATATTTTGTATTGTAAAGTGGGTGGTTCGAGCCCTGAATGTTGATTGGCTGGCAGCTGTGGTATATCAGACCGTATTCCACAGGTATGACCATTTTTACTGCTCTAATTACATTGGTAACCAGTTTGTAATAGCAATAAGGCACCTCGGGGGTTTGTGGTACATGGCCAATATACCATGGCTAAGGGCTGTGTCCAGGCACTCCACGTTGCGTCCTAATAAAGAACAGTTCTTGTATTTTGGCCATATAGCACACCCCCTCGGGCCTTATTGCTTAATTAAATATAACTCGCTTTCATCATTGGATCACCAAGACCTGTAGATAAATCTACACTGAGTATGTCAACCTGCCTTGCCTTCTGCTGATTTCATGCCCTTACAACTGCCACAAGGTCCCTATTTTACAATTACATAGGCAAATCAAAATGTGTTGTAGACAAAATAATGAAAAGGGCTGTCTGGTAGCCTCAATAAATAGATGACAATGCTTTGTAGTTGAACAAGTTGTTGCATGTATAGATTTTTTAAAACTTGACTGGAGACCTGACTTGAAAACGTGACTGGACTCTTAGAATGCACGACTTCGACTTGACTTGAGTTTTGACCCGTTCTAATTGGGACTCGACTTGAGACTCGGGCCTTGTCACTTGAGATTTGCATGTGACTCGAATAATAGTGACTTGGTGCCACCTCTGATTTATACTGTATTTTTATAAAACATTTGTGAATTCCAGTGGGATCAAATATTCTGATCCACGTATAGTTACAACCTTATCAATAGGCTAATAAATAAAATTGACCAAATTCACCATAAAATAATTTCACACCTGCACAATGTTATTCAAATTGTATTATCCATCACCGCTGTGTAGTGTGGTCTTCATTGATCGAAGTGAGGTTTCTCATGCGTTGTATTTCCTGTAACCTGTCTGTGACTCCATTGTTAGCAACTTCACGTGTCGTGAAGAACCTCATCAAAGGATCTGCCGCTATGTCTGAAAAAACGGAGGTTGATTTAACGGGAGCTAAGCAAAACACCGGTGTATGGCTAGTAAAGGTATGTTGCCTAAAATCTAATTAAACGGTAAGTCATATCCATACACATATTGGTCACACCTGACGGTTTTGTTGAGGAATAGCCTAGCATTTAGCTAGCTAAATTACCACCTCCGGTCTCTTTTTAACTTTTGTTTGACCTGATCAGGTTCCCAAGTACTTGGCCCAGCAGTGGGCCAAAGCATCCGGAAAAGGAGAAATTGGAAAGCTCAAGATTGTAAAGTAAACACTGACCATTAGCTATAACTCCACATCTGTCATTACTGATAACATATGACTGCTTTTCAGAGGGGTTCAATACTACCAGACATAGAAATGTTGACTTTTGCAGTGGACATCATGCTCAATTTTGTAGTTGGTGATGCTAGTTATAAATGGTCTGAAATTCAGTAACATGGTTCTAAAGGAATCAGCTGTCTAATGAGACAATTAGTGTAGCCTATGTTGTAGTTAACTGAAAGTAAATGCATTTCCCCCCTTCATAGGAAACAAGGAAAAGCAGATGTAAGTATGTTACTTGTTGCCACAAGGTGTCACTGTAAACCCATACACTGTTCCTTGTCCTCAGTAATACCTCAAACTTTTGGAAGCGTTCTAGAAAACAGTAGCTGTATTATGAGAACATCATTTTCATTATTGTAAGTCATGTTTATAGATTCATAGACTATGATTAGTTGAATCAGAGGTTTTACTGCTTGGTTTGAACAAAAGCCTGCATCCATGCTGGGATGTTAGCAGATCCAAAGGTCTGTGGTGTTTCCTTTAGGTGTCGTTCACCCTGAATGAGGACCTAACCAGTCTGTCTGCCCTGGGGGAGAAGGCAGCGTCTGTACGAGCTCCCCGGGACCACCCATTCACCATGCATAGTGTGGGGGGGCAGACCCTGGCTGTGTTCACTGAGACCTCTGCAGGTAACAGACTACTGCCCTGCTCTGCTCTAGTACTGGTAAAACACCATGGAGATATGTTTCATTTTGAGTTGACGGTATATGGTGCCTTTTGAGTTGGTGAATCATAAATATTCAAGAGATGAGACTCCTTGAGATTAAACAGATTAGATTTGGGTCGTCATGCTCAAGCAATGGAGAGATTCATCATCAAGACTTCTCGTTTGGCCTATTTCAGTTGACTTGTCTTAAAAGCTGAAGCTGAAATGTTGACAAACTATTTTATACTCCTGATTTTGCCTGGCTCTATTGCCTGGCTCTATTGACAGAGTTATTATGATTACTCTAATGCACTGATTTATTAATTTTTTAACCCTTTAAAATGTTATATTAAAAAATTCTCATCAAATAGATAGACCCAACTTTATTTTAAACAGTCTACTGTAGAGACACAGGAGAGGACTGCTTCTTTGGTTTATAGTTAATCCATGAGGTTCTCTTTGATCATTGGATGAAATAATATAGAACAAAAATAAATTGATTAAGATCAAACCAAAATTTGACTTCCACTTTTAACCCCTCAAAGACACAGATCTGTGTTTTTGTAAAGGTGCAGGGGGCTGCCACACTGGGCTCCCAGTGGGCTGTTGTTGTGTGGGGTTTGCTCAAGGGCACAACAACAGGTAGTGGTATATAGGATTTCATATCATCAACCCTTCCGCCTGCCAACTCACTTCCCGACAGATTCTTCCAGTCAGACCCGAGATTTGAACTGGCAACCCTTCGGTTGCTGGCTCGCCTCTAATTGCTAGGCCACCTGCTGCCCTCATGAGCCATAGGCTTGTGGTGCACTGATGCGTTGCGGCTACAACGGCCTTTATCAGCTGGATAGTAAACAATGTAGTGAAAAAATGTGAAAGCCTTTGTTTGCTGCTTATGCAAGAATAAAAAAACGCACCAATGCGTTGCGGCTACAACAGCCTTCATCAGGGTGACAAAGAATAGTGGTGGAAAAACAGGTGTGTATATACCAACTCACACCAAACTTTTGACTGGTACTGTATGTAAAAAGGCGCATTTCTACGTTTTGTAGAAGAAAATAAATGATGTTAAAAAGTTCTACCCAATGACATCATCAAAAGTTAAAACGTTTTTTTTAATTACATTTTTTAAATTCTGAATCCTACCCTGTGATGTCAGAGACACATTCTTTTTAGGACTTTTCTTATCTTTTTAACCACCGATCATAGAAACACACTGTTTTCACATAGTGCCTTCAGAAAGTATTCAGATCCCTTATATTACACCCTTCTAAAATGTATTAAATAAAATAAAAATCCTCAGCAATCTACACAGAATACCCCATAATGACAAAATGAAAATGGGTTTTTAGAATTTTTTTGCAAATATATAAAAAACTAAAATACCTTATTTACATGCGTATTCAGACCCTTTGCTATGAGATGCATCCTGTTTCCATTGATCATCCTTGAGATGTTTCTACAACTTGATTGGCATCCACCTGTGGTAAATTCAATTGATTGGACATGATTTGGAAAGGCAACCACCTGCCTATATAAGGTCCCACAGTTGACAGTGCATGTCTGAGCTAAACCAAGCCAAGAGGTCAAAGGAATTGTCCGTAGAGCTCTGAGACAGGATTGTGTCAAGGCACAGATCTGGGGAAGAGTACCAAAACATTTCTGCAGCATTGAAGGTCCCCAAGAACACAGTGGCCTCCATCATTCTTAAATGGAAGAAGTTTGGAACCACCAAGACTCTTCCTAGAGCTGGCCAAACTGAGCATTTGGGGGAGAAGGGCCTCGGTCAGGAAGGTGACCAAGAACCCGATGGTCCCTCTGGCAGAGCTCTAGATTTCCTCTGTGGAGATGGGAGAACCTTCCAGAAGGACAACCGTCTCTGCAGCGCTCCACCAATCATGTCTTTATGGTAGAGTGGCCAGACACAAGCCACTCCTCAATAAAAGGAAGATGACAGCCCGCTTTCATTTTGCCAAAAGGCACCTAAAGACTCTAAGACCATGAGAAACAGTATTCTCTGGTCTGATGAATCCAAGATTGAACTCTTTTGACTGAATGCCAAGCGTCATGTCTGGAGGAAACCTGGCACCATCCCTACTGTAAAGTATGGTGGTGGAAGCATCATGCTGTGGGGATGTTTTTCAGGTACTGGGAGATTAGTCAGGATCGAGGCAAAGATGAACGGAGCAAAGTACAGAGAGATCCATGATGAAAACCTGCTCCAGAGCCCTCAGGACCAGAGTGGAACGAAGGTTCACCTTCCAACAGGACAATGACCCTAAGCACACAGCCAAGACAATGCAGGAGTGGCTTCGGGACAAGTCTCTGAATGTCCTTGAGTGGCCCAGCCAGAGCTCGGACTGAACCCGATCAAACATCTCTGTAGAGACCTGAAAATAGCTGTGCAGCAATGCTCCCATCCAACCTGACAGAGCTTGAGAGGATCTGCAGAGAAGAATGGGAGAAACACCCAAGTACAGATGTGCCAAGCTTGTAGTGTCATACCCAAGCAGACTCTATGCTGTAATCGCTACCAAAGGTTCTTCAACAAAGTACCGAGTAACAGGTCTGAATATTTATGTAAATGTCATACTTTAAAAAAATTAATTAGCATAAATGTATAACCTGTTTTTGCTTTGTCATTATGGGGTATTGTGTGTAGATTGATAAAGAAAAAAATACTATTTAATCAACTTTAGAATAAGGCTGTAACAAAATGTGGAGTAAGTCAATTGATCTGAATACTTTCCGAAGACACTGTATGTAGACACTGGTATGATTCTAGAGATAATGAGTATGAGGTTGAAAAGTGGAGGAAAAGCCCTTTAACCCTGTCCACCTCCTGGCTGTGTTGGGTCACAAAGTAGATTTGCTTGGGTTTTTTAGGCCTGTGGGTGTGTTTTGAGAAGAATTTCTCTTTCTAGAGATTTTGCTTTGGTGAGAGACTGGTTTAGCATTCTTGGCTTGTATCCCCATTGCTGAGACCTAGAATACATTTTCACAGCTTTTTCCTCAATCCTCCTTCCTGTCACAAATATGGCGTTGCAGGGTGAAAACTGTCCACCCTGAGGATATTTCGGCCCGTACGTTTCCTGTAAATGGTGACGTGGAGTGAGCCATTCTGAGTTAAGATTTTCAAGTCCAGAAAGTTAATTTGCGTTTGACTGTATTCTAAACTCGCCTTCAAATTCTCATTGAGGGAATTGACGGATTTGAATTCTAACAATTAATTTTCTGATCTAGAGAGCACTAAAAGGATGTCATCAATGTATCTGCCATACCATACAATTAAAAAAGGGTTGGGGATGGATCAATATTTACAGAATGGTTACCTGTAGGAAATGGGGGAGGCTCATGCTTTTTCAATTTCATTCAATGGAGGGTTTATTTTTAATTTTTTTATCTAGTCCAGCAGAGGGTCATGTAATTGATCAAATGTTTAATATTTGTCAGTGTTTTAGAATTAGTTGCTTATTTGGCTATTTATTGATGTGTGCCCGATGCCGTACCTCATCTGTGATTCTTTGCTGGGCGCGCAATATCAAGTGCGCCTATAGGCTATTTAGTGTGGTCTCAATCAAATGATCTATAGGCTATAGCCTACGAAGTACATGCTCAGAGAAGCATAGATCAAAATTATATTTCTAAGTTAGCTGCTGGGCTGGTGTAAATTTAAACTAGGCTGCATTACACACTGCAATGGATATTCCAACCCTGAGCCCTGTCTTGCTTTGCTCTTGTTGATCAAACTTTTTTATGTGCTGCCTAATCGATGGCTGTGCTCATGGTGCTGAAAGTAGGCAAATTCGAGTAGGCATAATTCATTTCAACAGTCTTTATTGCAATTAGACTTTACTAACAACGAGGGCTTTGTGTTAGAGACAGTTTCTTCCTATTTAAGAAATGAGATAGGCCTACCTGTTTGACAGACTAAATTAGGCTATAGGCTACTATATCCATAGATCTGTTGGTCAACTCCTCCACCCACCATGCACTTTTTAAATAGCCTACCTCCGTGTCAGTGAAGGGCTGTTAAGTTAAAACCAAGACTAGAACTGGGGGGGTATGCAAGGGTATGCCATAGGCCTGCCTTTTCTGAAAGAAAATGGCAAAAAGCACAGGCCTACTCCTTGTTTGCTTAAGATTTTGAAGAAATCTGTCACTATCAATTGATTAAACTATTTACTTTCTGTACAGTGGATGTTTAAACCCCGACAGCTTTACGGGGATCACTTGTGACCTTCTCTCGTTGGGTTAAGGCACGGAAGAAGAGTAGCCAGCAGCTAAAGCTTACAGTGTTCTGCGTCGGTTGGTCTACTCCGTCTGGGGGGGAAAGGTCGGCATAACTTCTGAAAGTGCCATGTTCAGATTCCTAATGACATCGCCAATTTAAATTATTTGCAAACCGGGACAGTTTCGTGGGCAAACAAGACAAATTAATTTGGCATTGGAGAAATATGATTAAATTCTTGGCCTGTAATTTGTGTGATACTAAAAAATATTCTGCTAAATCTACATAAAATGACGTAGAATTGCTTGAAATTTTTAAAGAAGGCAATATCTTTCCTCAGACCTGCAAATAGGATGATAGATTCATGCAATGCTTTTACTATAAAGGAGATCTCTCCATCCCTACTCTTGTCCACAGTGGTCTGCGATTCCACAACCTTCCAGACCTGCAGCCCTGTGTGCTATCAAAATTCCTGTGTTGCCATGTAATGCTTACAGGACGAAGAACAGTTTGTAAAACTGCATATCTAAGGCTCAGGTCTGTGCAAGAAGTGAGCTTAAGCGGTAGACATGTTCTCTGCTATCTACTTTGTTTTAATTATTATTTTAGGTATAGGGGAGGTTAACTTTTTTTTTTTAAGCGTTCATGGAGGGTTTAGGTAAAATATACTTTTTCATTTCAGAGAAGTCTGATTTTCTCCATTTAACCTTTTAATATAAATACGGTTCATTCTCTTAGCAGAACAGAGAATAAACTTCTCTTCCCAAAGTCCCCATAATAAGTTTGGGTAGTTCAAAGCAAGCCCTCATAGCAGTCTCCTTCTCTTGTTTAGTTCCACTCTGTTAATTGAAGAAAGTCAGCAGGGAGCATATTTTCCTATGGCCTATGTTTGAGAATGCTTTGAAGCCTCCAGACCTTCGTTGTGTACAATATTGGTGTAAAGGGATTCAACATTCATTGTTACCAAGTTGGAAAATCCAACATCTTTGAGCTCAGATAGCTTGTTAAGAGTATGAGTGGTATCTTGAAGGAAAGAGGGAAGTTTGGTACAAAAGGCTTAATGTAGAAATCAATATACTTGGAGGCAGGCTCTGATGTAGTGTCATTGTTGCTGATGGGCCTTCCAGGAGGTTTATGAGGATCCTTGTGGACTTATTGGTAACATCCACTTATTGGTAAACATCCACTGCACGTTAACCTAGGGTGGGCAGGGACTTTAAAAAAAATCATTTAAATGATCAAATCTATAACAAAAAAGTAAAAAAAAAAACGAAATTCTATTTACATAAGTATTCAGACCCTTTACCCTGTACTTTGTTGAAGCACCTTTGCCAGCGATTTACAGCCTGGAGTCTTCTTGGGTATGACGCTACATAGAGATGTTTGATCGGGTTCAAGTCTGGACTCTGGCTGGGCCACTCAAGGACATTCAGAGACTTGTCCCGAAGCCACTTCTGCGTTTGTCTTGGCTGTGTGCGTAGGGTCGTTGTCCTGTTGGAAGGCAAACCTTCGTCCCAGTCTGAGGTCCTGAGCGCTCTGGAGCAGGTTTTCATCAAGGATCTCTCTGTACTTTGCTCCGTTCATCTTTCCCTCTATTATGACTAGTCTTCCAGTCCCCGCTGCTGAAAAACATCCCCACAGCATGATGCTGCCACTACCATGCTTCACCATATGGATGGTGCCAGGTTTCCTCCAAATGTGACGCTTGGCATTCAGGCCAAAGAGTTCAATATTGGTTTCCTCATACCAGAGAATCTTGTTTCTCATGGTCAGTCATTTTAGGTGAATTTTGGCAAACTCCAAGCGGGCTGTTGTGCCTTTTACTGTGGAGTGGCTTCTGTCTGGCCACTCGACCATAAAGTCTTGATTGGTGGAGCGCTGCAGAGATGGTTGTCCTTCTGGAAGGTTCTCCTACCTCCACAGTGGAACTTTAGAGCTCTGTCAGAGTGACCATCCGGTTTTTGGTCACCTCCCTGACCAAAGCCCTTTTCCCCCGTTTGCTCAGTTTGGCCCTGCAGCCAGCTCTAGGAAGAGTCTTGATGGTTCCTAACTTCTTCCATTTAAGAATGATGGAGGCCACTGTGTTCTTGGGGACCTTCCATTCTGCTGACATTTTTTTGGTACCCTTCCCCAGAAGGGAAGTGCCTCCACACAATCCTGTCTCGGAGCTCTAC
Organism: Salvelinus fontinalis; assembly: GCF_029448725.1. Classification (NCBI taxonomy): domain Eukaryota; kingdom Metazoa; phylum Chordata; class Actinopteri; order Salmoniformes; family Salmonidae; genus Salvelinus; species Salvelinus fontinalis. The sequence continues at coordinate 17,272,539 of NC_074687.1, forward strand.
GGACAATTCCTTCAACCTCATTACTTTGTTTATGCTCTGACATGCACTGTCAACTGTGGGACCATATATAGACAGGTGTGCGCCTTTCCAAATCCTGTCCAATCAACTGAATTTACCACAGGTGGACTCCAATCAAGTTGTAGAAACATCTCAAGGATGACCAATGGAAACAGGATGAACCTGAGCTCAGTTTCGAGTCTCATAGCAAAGGGTCTGAATACTTATGTAAATAAGGTATTTCTGTTTTTTTTATTGATAATACATTTTGCAAATAATTCTAAAAACTTGTTTTCGCTTTGTCATTATGGGTTAATTTGTGTAGCTTGAGGAAAAATACATTTTGAATAAGGCTTTAACATAACAAAATGTGGAAAAGGGGAAGGGGTCTGAATACTTCCAGAATGCATTGTATCACTAAACTCTTGTTTCATATTCTCCAAAGGGCTAGAAGACAAAGGCAGGTAATAGTCAATATTGTTGTACCGTCTTTAGCCTTCCTGCTCATACAGTATTTGTCCCTCTCTTTTATACAATAACAACCCCTCCTTTGTCAGTACTGTGATTCTCAGAAAGCCATTTAATGGTTGAATTTTTTATTTTGTGAGATTACCTCTACACCTTTTATTCCTGTTCTCAAATCTACATTGTGAGACACTTTTTTTTAATTTATTTTTTGTAACGGCATTTAAAGGGATACTTTTGGATCTTGGCAATGAGGCCTTTTTTTCTACCAGAGTCAAGTAAATACAATTTTTATGTCTATGTATGCTTGGCAAATTAAAATGAACAGAGTTCTTATGTCTCAAAATGCAGTTCTGTCAACGTCCTGTTTCAATTTGTTCTCAAAAGGGATTTTTTTCCCCCCACAGAATCAATATGGGCAATTTCTGATTTGATCACCTCTATCTTCGTTTAGCCTACTGTGGCACTTAACGCCTACTGTGGCACTTAACGCCTTCTCATGTGCATACACAGTATCAGCACACACACCCATGTATTAATGATCTATTGGATGATTCTCAAAGAACACAGAGAGGGCACATCCACAGGTCGATATAAGATGGCACCGGTGTTCCTCACCAATTGTGTTTTTTTGTTTCTTTGCATTGTTTGTAACTTATTTGTGTACTTATTTTGTACATAATGTTGCTGCTGCTGTTTCTTATGACTGAAATTAACTTCTGGACATCAGAACAGTGATTACTCACCACGAACTGGCAGAATCCTTTTTTTCCTTTAACGAGTCCGACGGGCCCGACGTGAATGACATACTGCTTTCCCGGGAACAGGCCCAAATCCTCCTCATTTGCGTGAAGAGAAGGTGGAGAAAAAGGGGCCGGAGGTCAAGCTGTCTTCTGAGAATTTGTAGGCCATCAAATAAACCTCCACTGCCTTCCGTTCTGCTAGCAAACATGCGATCTTAAGAAAATAAAATTGATGACCTACGCGGAAGATTAAACTACCAACGGGACAATAAAAATGGTAATATCTTATGCTTCACGAAGTCGTGGCTGAACGAAGACATTATCAACATACAGCTAGCTGGTTATACGCTGTATCTGCAGGATAGAACAGCGGCATCTGGTAAGACATGGGGCGGCGGACTATGTATTTTTGTAAATAACAGCTGGTGCATGATATCTAAGGGAGTCTTGAGGTTTTGCTTGTCTGAGGTAGAGTATCTCATGATAAGCTGTAGACCACACTATCTACCTAGAGAGTTCATCTGTATTTTTTGTAGCTGTCTACATACCACCACAGACCGATGCTGGCACTAAGACCGCACTCAATGAGCTGTATTCCGCCATAAGCAAACAGGAAAACAATCACCCAGAGGCTGCGCTCCTAGTGGCCGGGGATTTTAAAGCAGGGAAACTTAAATCCGTCTTACCAAATTTCTATCAGCATGTTAAATGTTCAACCAGAGGGGAAAAAAACTCTAGACCACCTTTATTCCACACACAGAGACTCATACAAAGCTCTCCCTCACCCTTCATTTGGCAAATCTGACTGTAATTCTATCCTCCTGATTCCTGCTTACAAGCAAAAATTTAAGCAGGAAGCACCAGTGACTCAGTCAACAAAAAAGTGGTTGAATGAAGCAGATGCTAAGCAGCAGGACAGTTTTGCTAGCACAGACTGGAATATGTTCCGGGATTTTTCCGATTGCATTGAGGAGCACACCACATCAGTCACTGGCTTCATCAATAAGTGGAACACTGACGTCATCCCCACAGTGACCGTACGTACATACCCCAACCAGAAGCCATGGATTACATGCAACATCTGCACTGAGCTAAAGGCTAGAGCTGCCACTTTCAAGGAGTGGGACTCTCACCCAGAAGCTTATAAGAAATCCCGCTATTCCCTCTGACGAACCATCAAACAGGCAAAGCGTCAATACAGGACTAAGATTTAATAGTACTACACCAGCTCTGATGCTCGTCGGATGTAGCAGGGCTTGCAAACCATTACAGACTACAAAGGGAAGCACAGCCGAGAGCTCCCCAGTGACACAAGCCTACCACACGAGCCTACCAAATTGTCAGACTCCAGCCACCCTAGTCATAGACTGTTCTCTCTGCTACCGCATGGTAAGCAGTACCGAAGAGCCAAGTCTAGGTCCAAGAGGCTTTTAAACAGCTTCTACCCCCAAGCCATAAGACTCCTGAACATCTAATCAAATGGCTACCCAGACTATTAGCATTGTCACCCCTCTTTACACCGCTGCTACTCTCTGTTGTTGTCATCTATGCGTAGTCACTTCAAACTCTACCTACATGTACATACTACCTCAACTAACCGGTGCCCCCGCACATTGACTCTGTACTGGTTACACCCCTGTATATAGTCTCGCTATTGTTGTTTAACTGCTGCTCTTTAATTACTAGTTACTTTTATCTCTTATTCTTGTCAGTATTTTTTGAAACTGCATTGTTGGTTGGTTGCTCATAAGTAAGCATTTCACTGTGTCTACACCTGTTGTATTCGGCGCATGTGACTAATAAAATTTGATTCGAAAAGGGAAGGGGTCTGAATATTTTACGAATTCCCTGTATATGCTAAAGATGGTGCACATTCCATCGAGGGCATAGTGGAACATTAGGCAGGCAGTTATTCAGTCAGCTGACTGTCTGTGTGTGAACATTTCTTGCTGATTTATTCTTGGCAACACGTGACTCCTTTGAGAGAGAGCAAAAGGCGACAACGTCTCTCTGAGAAACAATTACTTTTCCTGCCTAAACAATACGCTGCTGCCACTTCTGGCTGGATGATGTCCATCTGGACCTGGGCTGGTAGTTTTCACACCAACCTCGGCACATCCACCCAGCTTCTCAGCCCATCAGACACTGCATATTTGTTCTATTCCAGCAACAGCCCTTGCTTGATGAATTGAATGAGGTCTTCTATCTAGAGCTGAGCTGGAGAGTAGAGACATGTCCAGTAGGAGAGGGAGAGGGCAGGGAAACTGTCTGCCATCCCTCCCACTCTGGACTTGGCTTCTACTCTCATTACAAACAAGGACAGAACAGACAGAGAGACAGGAGCTCAGTTCTCTGCCTGGCAAGAATCACATGACAGCTCCAGTAGAGAGACTGGAAAGAGATCTGAGCAGGTCTGAGGGGGTTTGGCTCTTTGATCTTTGTAGTTAATATAAATGTGTTGACTGCAGAACTTCTGGTGAATGGTGCTAGGTAAGACCTATTCCTAGAATACTGTAGGCTACTGTACACAACAGGCACGGTGATGAATCCGGTGCAAAATGAATACATGAAGCTTTGTGCTTGAAATGGTATCACTTTATCAGGGATTTTTCTTTTTTTTAAACTGCAAAATTTCCTCAGCTACATGGCAAAATGTATAGAATTGTAGGCAATTTGCTTTAAAACTGCCAAATAAAATCTCAGCTCCATGGAGAAAGGTGTATAATTGCAGGAAATTAGCTTAAGATTTTTCTATCGTGCCATGTAACCTCTCTGATGGCCCAAACGTACTCACTGCCTCGGATTCAGACTGCTACATTTCTTACAAGCTGCATCTGATCCTACAAGAGATGGAGGCAGCGAAGACAGACAAACCGACAAAGGACATGACAGCAGGGAATTTTGCTCAAAGCAATTAGATGCACTCAGGAGACAGCCTGGATTTGTGTACTGTATATCAGCATCACTCATTCACTCCACAACAGGTGGGCTCTTTCTGCTGTGTGTAATGCAGTATGATTATCTCCAGACAGAGTCAAAGGGGTCTTGGCTGACTGCGTGTCTGCAGTAATAGCAGAGTACACAGTGTTATTTTAAAATGATCTGTCTCTCTCTACAGGGAGAATATCTATGATCTGCTCACCAGACCTGGCTGCTCTGTTTACCGTAGCTTCTGGAACATTAGATGGAAGTAGTTTCACCCCTGACCAATTGCAATTAAAAACTTACTGAGAAAACCACAACCTGTGGGAGAGAGACGGAGAGAGCGGGAGGGATGAAAGAGGAGAGGAGGGGAGAGAAAGAGAAAAAAATAGAGCTGGTTGGGGGGGTGAGAGAAAGAGCAAGAGGGAGGAATGGCTTTCTAACAGTACATACAGCTGAGCTTATTCACTGCCAGCTTCTGTAGCCTGTTGCTAAGCAACCTCTTAATACCTGCTGCATGCCAGAGCTGTGCAGAACGCAGAAAAAAATAAAACACTTAAAGACATAAAATTACATGAACCAACTACTACTGACATTCCGCGCATGGCTTCTGTAGGAATGACATCATTAATGGACGCAATTAGCGCTGTCTGCGTTGATATACACTGAGTGTACAAAACATTAGGAACAACTTCCTAATATTGAATTGCATCCTCTTTTTCCCTTAGAACAGCCTCAAGTCGCCAGGTCATGGACTACAAGGCTTCAAATATTCCATGTTGACTCCAATGCTTCCCACAGTTGTGTCAAGTTGGCTGGATGTGTTTTGGGTGGTGGACCATTCTTGATACAAACGGGAAACTGTTGAGTGTGAAAAACCCAGCAGCGTTGCAGTTCTTGACACACTCAAACCGGTGCGCCTTGCACCTACTACCATACCCCGTTCAAAGGGAGGACTTAAATCTTTTGTCTTGCCCATTCACCCTCTGAATAGCACACACACGCAATCCACACACTCAAAAATCCTTCTTCAACCTGTCTCCGTTCATTCATCTACACTGATTGAAGTGGATTTAACAGATGACATCAATAAGGGATCATAGCTTTCACCTGGTCAGACTGTCATGTAAAGAGCAGGTACAGTATATCCACCTATATCAAATTGTATTTGTCACATGCACCAAATACAACAGGTACAACCTTACAGTGAAATGCTTACTTACTAACCAACAATGCAGTTTAAAAAAAATACGAATAAGAAATAAAAGTAACAAGTAATTAAAGATTAGCAGTAAAATAACAAGACTATAAACAGGGGTGTACCGGTACAGAGTCAATGTGCGGGGAAACCAGTTAGTCAAGGTAATAGAGGTAATTTGTACATTTTGGTAGAGATAAGTGACTGCATAGATGATAACAACAGAGTAGCAGCGGTGTAAAAGGGGGGGGGGGGGCAATGCAATGCAAATAGTCTGGGTAGCCATTTGATTAGATGTTTAGAATCCTCTTGGACCTAGACTTGGCGCTTCGGTACCGCTTGCCGTGTGGTAGCAGAGAGAACAGTCTATGACTAGGGTGGCTGGAGTCTTTGGCAATTTTTAGGGCCTTCCTCTGACACCACATGGTATAGAGGTCCTGGATGGCAGGAAGCTTGGCCGCAGTGATGTACCTGGCCGTTCGCACTACCCTCTGTAGTGCCTTGCGGTCGGAGGCCGCGCAGTTCCATACCAGGCAGTGATGCAACCAGTCAGGATGCTCTCAATGGTGCAGCTGTAGAACCTTTTGAGGATCTGAGGACCCATGCCAAGTCTCCTGAAGGGAAATAAGCTTTGTCGTGCCCTCTTCACGACTGTCTTTGTGTGCTTGGACCATGGTACTTTGTTGGGGATGTGGACACCAAGGAACTTGAAGCTCTCAACCTGCTCTACTAAAGCCCCATTGATGAGAATGGGGGCGTGCTCGGTCCTCTTTTTCCTGTAGTCCACAATCATCTCTTTTGTCTTGATCACGTTGAGGGAGAGGTTGTTGTCCTGGCACCACACGGCCAGGTCTCTGACCTCCTCCCTATAGGCTGTCTCGTTGTTGTCGGTGATCAGGTGTTGTAGTTGTGCCTGGCCGTGCGGTCATGAGTGAACAGGGAGTACAGGAGGGGACTAAGCACGCACCCCCGAGGGGCCCCTGTGTTGAGGATCAACGTGGCGGATGTGTTGTTTCCTACCCTTACCACCTGGGGGTGGCCCGTCAGGAATCCAGGATCCAGTTGCGGAGGGAGGTGTTTAGTCCCAGGGTCCTTAGCTTATTGATGAGCTTTGAGGGTATTATGGTGTCGAACGCTGAGCTGTAGTCAATGAATGGCATTCTCACATAGGTGTTCCTTTTGTCCAGGTGGGAAATGGCGGTGTGGAGTGCAATAGAGATTGCATCATCTGTGGATCTGTTAGGGCGTTATTCAAATTGGAGTGGGTCTAGGGTTTCTGGGATAATGGTGTTGATGTGAGCCATGACCAGCCTTTCAAAGCACTTCATGGCTACAAATGTGAGTGCTACAGGTCGATGGTAATTTAGGCAGGTTACCTTAGTGTTCTTGGGCACAGGGGCTACGGTGGTCTGCTTAAAACATGTTGGTATTACAGACTTGGACAGGGAGAGGTTGAAAATGTCAGTGAAGACACTTACCAGTTGGTCAGCGCATGCTCGCAGTACACGTCCTGGTAATCCGTCTGGCCCTGCGGCCTTGTGAATGTTGACCTGTTTAAAGGTCTTACTCGCATCGGCTGCGGTGAGCGTGATCACACAGTCTTCCCGGAACAACTGGTGCTCTCATGCATGTTTCAGTGTTATTCGCCTCGAAGCGAGCATAGAAGTAGTTTGGCTTGTTTGACAGGCTTGTGTCACTGGGCAGCTCTCGGCTGTGCTTCCCTTTGTAGTCTCTAATGGTTTGCAAGCCCTGCCACATCCGACGTGCGTCAGAGCCGGTGTAGTACGATTCGATCTTAGTCCTGTATTGACGCTTTGCCTGTTTGTCGGAGAGAATAGCAGGATTTCTTATAAGCTTCCGGGTGAGAGTCCCGCTCCTTGAAAGCGGCAGCTCTAGCCTTTAGCTCAGTGCGGATGTTGCCTGTAATCCATGGCTTCTGGTTGGGGTATGTACGTACGGTCACTGTGGGGACGACGTCATCAATGTACTTATTGATGAAGCCAATGACTGATGTGGTGTGCTCCTCAAAACCATCGGAGGAATCCCAGAACATATTCCAGTCTGTGCTAGCAAAACTGTCCTGTAGTTTAGCATCTCCTTCATCTGACCACTTTTTTATTGATCTAGTCACTGGTGCCTCCTGCTTTTATTTTTTAGCTTGTAACCAGGACTCAGGAGGATAGATTTATGGTCAGATTTGCCAAATGGAGGGTGAGGGAGAGCTTTGTATGTGTCTCTGTGTGTGGAGTATAGGTGGTCCAGAGTTTTTCTTCCTCTTTTTCCACATGTTATGTTAGCCTGATTCTAAAATTGATTAAATTGTTTAAAAAAATCCTCATCAATCTTCACTCACTACCCCATAATGACAAAGCGAAAACAGATTTTAGAAAATGTATTACAAATAAAAAACACCTTATTTATATAAGTATTCAGACCCTTTGCTATGAGACTCGAAATTGAGCTCAGGTGCATCCTTTTTTCATTGATCATCCTTGATGTTTCTACAACTTGATTGGATTTCACTTGTGGTTGATTCAATTGATTGGACAGGATTTGGAAAGGAACACACCTGTCTATATAAGGTCCCACATTTGACATGTCAGAGCAAAAACTAAGCCATGAGGTTGAAGGATTTGTCCGTAGAGCTCCGAGACAGGATTGTGTCGAGGCACAGATTTGGGGAAGGGTACCAAAACATTTCTGCAGCATGGAAGGTCCCTTAGAACGCAGTGGCCTCCATCATTCTTAAATGGAAGAAGTTTGGAACCACCAAGACTCTTCCCAGAGCTAGCCGCCCTGCCAAACTGTGCAATCGGAGGAGAAGGGCCTCGGTCAGGGAGGTGACCAAGAACCCAATGGTCACTCTGACAGAGCTTCAGAGTTCCTCTGTGGAGATGGGAGAACCTTCCATAAGGACAAGCATCTCTGCAGCACATGACCGCCTGCTTTGAGTTTGTCAATAGGCACCTAAAGGACACAGACCATGAAAAACAAGATTCTCCGGTCTGATGAAACTATGATTAAACTCTTTGGCCTGAATGCCAAGCATCACGTCTGGAGGAAACCTGGCACCATCCATACGGTGAAGCATGGTGGTGGCATCATCATGCTGTGGGGATGTTTTTCAGCGGCAGGGACTGGGAGACTAGTCAGGATAGAGGGAAAAGATGAAAGGAGCACAGTACAGAGAGGTCCTTGACGAAAACCTGCTCCAGAGCGCTCAGGACCTCAGACTGGGGCGAAGGTTCACCTTCCAACAGGACAACGACCGTAAGCACACAGCCAAGACAATGCAGGATTGGCTTTGGGACAAGTCTCTGAATGTCCTTGAGTGGCCCAGCCAGAGCCCTGACTTGAACCCGATCTAACATCTCTGGAGAGACCTGAAAATAGCTGTGCAGCGACGCTCCCAATTCAACCTGACAGAGCTTGAGAGGATCTACAGAGAAGAATGGGAGATACTCCCCAAATACAGGTGTGCCAAGCTTGTAGTGTTATACCCAAGCAGACTCGAGGATGTTATCGCTGCCAAAGATGCTTCAACAAAGTACTGAGTAACGGGTCTGAATACATTTTGTAACATTTCTAAAACCCTGATTTTGCTTTGTTATTATGAGGTACTGTGTGTAGATTGAGGGGGAGAAAACTGCTAAATCAATTTTAGAATAAGGCTGTAACGTAACAAAATGTGGATAAAGTGAAGGTGTCTGAATACTTTCCGAATGCACCGTACCTAGCTCCCCCGCAATGGGAAGAAATCATATGTATTTGGACAAATCTACTTATTGTGTATCAAATTAGTCAAACGTTTTTAGTATTTGTTCCCATATTACTTTTACGAAATATCTATATCAAGCTTGTGACTCTACAGATGCATTTGAAGTTTGTTTTGGTTGTGTTTTTTGGGTAATGTTTTGTTCAACAGTAACTGAATGGGGAATGATGACTGGAGTAATTTTCTTTCTGAGTAGATGTTTCGAAAATACTTTCAAAATGAATCCTGATAATGACGTGATAAAAAAATCCTGAATTATGATGAGCGAGATGCCGTTCAGAGGAGACAACAAAACATGCTATCCTCTCCCCATTAACAATAACAGAGGAGGTCAAATCAAAATCCATTCAGTTTGTTGGCCATGCACACAGTTTAGCAGATGTTAGAGGATGCAGAGAAATGCTTATGTTACTAGCTCCTAACAATGCAGTAAAATGTCAAGCAAGTACACAAATAATCAACAATTTATAGGGGAAAAACGTAGGAATTTCTGGAGGCGTATGTTCCTACACTATAAGTGAATTTGTCCAATTAGCTTACTTATGACTTCTTCAAATTGGGGGACTAGATACATAGTGTTTTATTTCTAAACGGTAAAACAGATATGTATAAAAATACACTCAAATAAAAACGGACATTCTGTACTGTCACCTATTGTGAACAGTTATTTCTAAAATATGAAATGCTTTGTAGAGACACATTTTAAAATGTAGCTTTACTGTCCAAATACATGTGGAGGGGAGTGTATTTATCGCGTAGATAATGTACAAGTTGTGTGTATATATTGGGCCTGTGTAAAACATAAAAATATTCTTTAGAATGTACAGATATTCTTTAGAATATCGAGGTTTAGAGGTTATTTAGTGCTTACCGAGGCTGGTGATTTATTTGAGAGACCGCAGCATGTGGCTCAGCTCCGCTACAAAGTGATTGATTCAGCTGTGTGTGTGTGTGTGTCTCTTTCTCTGCCTTTCTTTCTCCCCCTGTCATCTCTTTCTTTCTCTTGTCATCTGCCTTTCTTTCTCTGCCATTCATATCTGACTCCTCTCTCCTTGCCTTTTTTCTCTCTCTCCCTCCTTTCTCTCCTCTCTCTATACCTCCCTCTCTTGGTCTCTTCCCCCTCACCCCCCTCTCTGCCTATTCCTCCTCTACCCTCTTTCTGACTCCTCTACCCCCTCTCCCCTCTCTGCCTCTTCCTCCTCTGTCTCTCTGCCCCCTCTTTCTCTCTGCCTCTTCCTCATCTTTTTCTCTGCCTCTTCTCCCTCTACCCTCTCTCTTTCTCTTCCCCCTATATCCCGCTTCCCCCTCTAGCCTTGGCCTCTTGTCAGTCTAGGTTGGCTGTAGTTGACCCGTCCATTAGAATCATTCCAGGGGTAAGGATAGTTAGGAATGTTAGTTGTTTCCCTTAGTTACGCATAGCCATGGAGACACCTAATGCCATAAGGAACAGGCTCGGTGTGTGTGTGTTAGAGGGAAGAATGTTAGTGTGGAGACAAACAGTGAATATTAATCTGAATAATATTCAGTTAATGGGTTGCCTCTTTTTTTTTAATAAGCTGTGTGCTCTCTGTATTTCTGTCTTTTTCTCTGTTTTTCTCTAGTTCTGTATTAACCCCCACCCCTCTATCCCTGCTCCCACTGCTTCTTCCTCTCCCCCCTCTTCCTCCATCTCTCTTTCACTCTCTCTGCCACCTGTGGCTGAGATGTTCACCAATCTGAGCTAACAGCTAATAGGCACAGTGGTACCTCATCAAATATGGATGGGTCTTAGCTGCAATTAAAAAGCTCTTAGGTTTGATGTCCCCCTCAGCATACTGTTGGCTCCGGGAGCCTCGTTTTTTCTCCAATGCCAGAAGAGTGCGTGCGTGCGTGCGTGCGTGCGTGCGTGCGTGCGTGGAGCTTGAGTCTGCTGTGGTGGATCAGAAGGGATGTGTTCAGTAGTATGAAACATAGAGACAGTGTTCACTGTGTGTGTCATGAGTAGGGGGCTGTAGGTCTGAAGAAGGAGCGTGCTACAACAGATGGTTTCTGGGGTGTTTGAGACGCAGGCTAAGTCGAGGTGGGCGTATTATGTGGTCAACACTACAGTTACTGTACTTAAAACATAGACTGAGTTTGGTTATTTTAGTTACTAATATTCTGTTCTCGCACCATCTGTTGCCTTGTGTCAGAAGGGTTCTGTCAGAGATGAATTACAAGATGGTGAAACAATTAGCACTGGGAGGCAGGGGAACTCTGTTTAAGACCAAACTAAAGGAAACGTGTCTGCTTAGTCAGAGGTGCACCGTATCATACTCTACCACCAGTACTCGGTACAAACATTTAATGGAATACTGGACCCACTGCTCAACAACAACCTCTTTAGCAGAGTTTTGGGAAATAACTACACAATTATTGATTCAATATGTTTAGTCTTGTTGTGGAATGTAGTATATTGCCTAAATGCATAGTGAAAAAATGGATAGTACTACACATTTAAAAGGTATATTTCTGTAAAAAGAGGTACACCTTGAGGGAAGAGAGCAGCGTTTATTGAACTGCCTTCCTGACCCACTTCTTAAAATATCAATAGTCTCCACGGTCTGGGGAGCATAAGTCCCAGAGACCCTGGGATGAAGACACCAGCACAACTGTCCATCACTGACCTCACTTACCAGTGATCACTTCCTATATGAAATGTTGGCTTATAACATGGTGCTCCCGAGTGGCGCAGCGGTCTAAAGCACTGCATCTCAGTGCAAGAGGCATCATTACAGTCCCTGGTTCGAGTCCAGGCTGTATCCGGTCCAGCCGTCATTGGGAGTCCCATTGGTGGTGCACAATTGGCCCAGCGTCATCCAGGTTTGGCCGGGGTAGGACATCATTGTAAATAAGAATTTGTTCTTAACTGACTTGCCCAGTTAAATTTAAAAAAGTATAAATGTAGCGAAATGGGAAAAGAGATTTAATATAGGAATTCAGATTTGATTATGATCCTTTCAGGTAGGTTATTACATTACAGATGTAGGATCTTAATTTGAGCCAGTTTGCTACAGCAGGAAAATAATCCTTCAGAAACAGGAAATGTGAATTATTATATGGATTATAAATCATTTACATTTTTGTAGGGGTTGATACATTTTTCTTAAGGATAAATCAAGTCTGAAATTTCAAAGTGGAAATTATAAACTTCAGAAGCTTTTTTTAAAGCCTCAAATACACTGCATGTTTTACTTTTCCTGAATTGAAGGAAAGTTCTGCAATGGTGATCAAATTAAGATCGTACATCTGTATGTCAAAACACTGCATGTCTGTTGAGGGTTTGGTTTGAGGTTACTGCGTTGGGATGTTGGGCACTGATGCATGTTCCAGTACACTGAGCTGACTTTCTAAGTTGCTAACTCTATTATAGTTCTACGTCTGATACATTAGTTCCCAGTCTATTCTATTGAAGCTGTCTGTCTGCCTTAATGAACTGTCATAATGTTGATGCAATTAAATATGATATACAACTCTCCTTGTACTGTATATAGTAGAGTAGACACAAATGCCAGCATGACTTGTGGAAAATATGAGATAATATAATCATGCCGATATTCATTACTTTTATTTTGTGTGAAACAAAACATTCACATATCCAAAAGAACACACATTGTCACTTACTCACTCACAGCACTTACAATCACAATGTTGGTGTCATGCTAGATTTGAACCTTTGGGTCTAAACTCTGTGCTTCTCTGCTGCAGGGCATTCACACTGACCTCCCTTCCATCTAGTCAGACAAGTTGCTGCAATAAAACAATAGTTTTTCTGTCTAATGATCAGCAACAGTCAGTCAGTCAGTACAGTGTTCAACTGTACCTCTCCCCTCAGAATCCAGAGAAAGGCTTGGTCACACAACTCAACTCAAAACACAGCAACCGAAAACACACACTGTAATACCTCTCGGTGCACTAAGGCTAGTTTGACGGGGAAGCAGCTGGATGGAAAAAGCAGCTATTATATGCGTAATTCAGTAGGAGACTGAGCCTCTGAGAGGTTGTGTTGTGTTCTGTCCTGCAGCAGTGAGGTTGGTCAAGGAGGTGGATGCTCTCTCTTGACTCTCTGAGGTTGGACTCCAGACAAAGTGCAGAGAAATGACTGTCCTGCATCAGTTTCAATCTAGGGGCTAGGGGTCAATCTGGAATCAGACACCTTTCTCCTTCCCTCATCCCTTCGTCTCCCTCACTACCTACTGTACCTGCCCCCCTCTCTCCCAGTCTTCCCCTCTCTATCCACCTCCCTGTTCATTCCCTTCCTGATCCCTCTTCCCTGCCTCTCACCACCCTCTCTTACTTGACAAAGTGCAGAGCCTCTGCGGCCACCACAGATCCCTTGCTGCTGTCCAGAGAGCTGATTAGAGAGAAGCCAGCCTTCAGGGCCAGCATCACCGTCTCTAGCTTCAGACACTCCAGGGTACACAGGAAGGTACTGTCCTGTTTCAGCACCAGCCTGGAGCCAGGGTCCGACTTGATGAAGTGGCGGAACTGGATCACGTTGGACGACACCTCAAACTCCTCTGGGAAGCCGTCCAGCCGGCTCTTTGAGATCTGAACCAGGCGCCCTTTGATCTTGTCGATGAAGGAGGGGTCGCTGCAGTACACCTTGAAGCCCTGCGACCTCTCGTCAGTCACCTCCAGGAAGGCGGGCTCCCGTTGCGCCGCCCGCATCCCCTCCCACTCTGAAATGGCCTCCACCAATCCACTGAGGCGGTAGAACTCTGCTTCTCCTCTCAGAAGGCCCACCTCTCGGAAGTCATCAGGCAGCTGCAGGTCTCCGGTCCGCAGGAAGTTGAGGATGTGTCTGAACACGGGGCCGTCACGGTCGATGAAGGGGTTGCCCATGGAGTCAGTGTGCTGGATGGGCTTCCTGCCGCTGGCCAGCTCCTCCAACACTGACCCCTGGTGGCGGCTGAGGGTGGTGCGGTGTGCGGCATAGAGAAAGCCCCCCACGTTGAGAGTGATGGTGCCTGAGGAGGGCTTCTTGATGCTCTTGCTAGGCTGCAGCAGGTCTGGGTTGATCTGTCTCAGTTCACTGTCCATCCTTCTGAGGTTCCATTCCATGCCGCTCCCGCTCAACAACCGCACAGTCTTTTTGTCAGTGTGTGTGTGTCCTCAGGATAAGTGTGTAGCGTGCAGTAACAAAGTGTGTGTGTGTGTGTTAGTGTATGGGAGCGTCACGGAGAGGTACTGGCATAGAGAGGTGTGCAGAGCGCACTGGTAACAGAATGAGTCTGCCTCTACTTGTCTCTCTCTCCTCCCTCTTACATCCCTCCCTCACTCTCTCGCTCTCTCTCTCTCTCTCTGTGTTGGAGGAAGAGAGGGTGCCAGTGCCATCCTCCATCATAGGGTGGGAGGAGAGAGTGTGTGTGCTTTAGAGAGAGAGAAAACAACAGAGTAGAAAGTGGCAGGTGCACTCCTTGCCCCTCTGTCTCTTCCTCTCTAAATCTCCCTGTCTTCTCTTTCCCCTCTCTCTCCTTCCTCTCATCCCCATCTTTTCTTCCACCCTCTCTCTTTTTCTATTTCTCTCCATCTTCCCTCTTCCCACCTCTCATCCAGCCCCCCTCTCTCTGTCTTCCATCTCTCTCTACTCCTCTCTCTCTCCCTGTCTTCATAATTAGCCCTCTCCTCTCGCTGATGGAAAGGTTCCTAAGCTGTGCTTCTGCACGTGAGAGCAAAGGTGGCCGTGAACACACACGCTCTATATACGCTTGAAGATACACACCAACCTCCTACCAACACACACACATGATGTTGTCGTGGCTGGGAACTTGGATAACAAACCTCTCTCCCCAACCCCTAGACTGAGAGAGGGGTGGTGGCAGTATCTCTGTTATAGAGACACTGCAGTCAGATATATGTTAGACTATGTTTACAGCTTTGTTCAGGGTGGCATTACTGGCAGCATGGTGGGCACATTCGCTGGCAGTGTGATGGGGATAAATGGGCAGATGGCCTGATTTCTCCAAGATTGCGTACAGTTGGTTAAGATCTCCCTGTGGGTTTTTGTGGGCACAACCCAATTACTGGTGAATGCAGGCAGGGTCTTTGATTTGTCCACATCTTCCTTGTATCCAGTTGACTGGAAGGTAATTGGGTCTAAACCGAGTGTCATGTCTCTGTTTCTATGCCAACGGTCTCTGTTACTGCTCTATAAGGAAGACCGAGGCTTGTTTATTATTATGGTCATAGACTTGTAGTGTTAGCTTCCGCACATTTTGGGGAATATTCAGAGGTGGAAACTTTCTGTGGGAATTAACGGGAATATATGGGAATTAACGGAAATAATGCAAATTAATATTAATACCATTTAAATGTTATGTTTTTTGCATTGGATATATTTATCATATGGAGACAAACATAAACCTTTTACCTTATCATAAGTAGACATAATTGCAAATTATTAAATCCTTCCAATATAAATACATTTTAAAAAACAATTTAGTTACGAATTAAACTTTAATTGAGTTGACTCTTCACATGGGTTGATTTCACTGAACAACAACAAAAGGGAATATTGAATAATCCCCAATGATCCATCGCATTTCCCAAAAACGTTTTCAACATCTGAAAAATGATGGTCTAGAAACTAAAGCTTTGGTTGTTTTCCTCTCAGGCTTCCATGTCTTCTCCCTGGACCTGTTCAATGTCCACCTCTTGAACATCAGACTCTGAGGCCTCATCTTCACTGTCACTTAACAACCTTGTTGAGGATGGCTCGTTGTCAGGCTCAAAAAGCCTCAAATTTGCCCAGATGGCCACCAATTTTTTAACCCTTGTATTGGTCAGCCTGTTGTGTGCTTTGGTGTGTGTGTGTGTTCCCAAACAAGGATCAGTTGCGCTCTGAGGCGGCTGATGTTGATGGGATTTGGAGGATGATGGAGGCAACAGGGGAAAGAGCCTCAGATCCACAAAGGCCCTTCCACCAGGTGGTTGATATGTTGGCACGACTGCCATATTGCATCTCCATCCCAAATCCCTTGCTTGGAAGTGTACTTTGCCAGACTGCCAATAACCTTGCCCTCAACCAGGCCAAGGTGGTGAGATACGTTAGTGATGACACCATAGGCCTTGTTGATCTCTGCACCAGACAGGATGCTCTTGCCAGCATACTTGGGGTCCAACATGTACGCTGCGGCATGTATGGGCTTCAGGCAGAAGTCTAAACACTTTTTGATCTGTTTCAGAACTGCAGTTACCTCTGCTTGGAGCAACAGTGAAGTGGGCAGGGAGGTACAGATTTCTTCTCTTACATTTGAAAGCAGAATCGGAACATCAGACAGGATGGCATTGTCTCCCTCAATCTGTGCAATGGCTACTGCTATAGGTTTCAGGCTGCTTACCACTCTCTCCCAAAATACATCATCCAGGAGGATCCTCTTGATGGGGCTGTCCATATCGGCAGACTGTGTTATGGCCATTTCTTGGAGAGACTCCTTTCCCTCCAGGAGACTGTCAAACATGATGACAACACCACCCCAACGGTTGTTGCTGGGCAGCTTCAATGTGGTGCTCGTATTCTTCTCACATTGCTTGGTGAGGTAGATTGCTGCTATAACGTGATGACCCTTCACATACCTAACCATTTCCCTGGCTCTTTTGTAGAGTGTATCCATTGTTTTCAGTGCCATGATGTCCTTGAGGAACAGATTCAATGCATGAGCAGCACAGCCAATGGGTGTGATGTGAGGGTAGGACTCTTCCACTTTAGACCAAGCAGCCTTCATGTTTGCAGCATTGTCTGTCACCAGTGCAAATACCTTCTGTGGTCCAAGGTCATTGATGACTGCCTTTAGCTCATCTGCAATGTAGAGACCGATGTGTCTGTGCTCTTGTAGAATACTGGTTGTGGGGTGGAGATGATGTAGTTAATTATTCCTTGCCCACAAACATTCGACCACCCATCAGAGATGATTGCAACACAGTCTGCTTTCTCTATGATTTGCTTGACCTTCACTTGACCTCTGTTGAACTCTGCATCCAGCAAATGAGTAGATAAAGCATGTCTGGTTGGAGGGGTGTATGCTGGGCGAAGAACATTCAGAAATCTCTTCCAATACACATTGCCTGTGAGCATCAGAGGTGAACCAGTTGCGTACACAGCTCAAGCAAGACATTCATCAGCATTTCTCTGACTACGTTCCCCATTGAGTCAAAAAAAACTCTGATTCCAGGAGGACCATGAGCTGTTGCTATTAATAAGGTGTCTGATTCATAATTTTCACCTCGATTAGAAGTAGAGGGACTTTTGTCAGATGTTGCTTGTTGTGAGCTCTGAGGGAACTTTATGCATTTGGCCAGATGATTCTGCATTCTTGACATATGATTTGGCACAGTATTTGCAGATGTACACAGCTTTTCCTTCTACATTAGCTGCAGTGAAATGTCTCCACATATCAGATAGTGCCCGTTGAATTTTCCTATAAAGATTAGAAAAAAAAATGTAAAAAAAACCCAAATACAATTCCATGTACAGATAAATAGCTAAGCAGTTAGATTAAACAAGTCCTTTGTAAGATAAATGTTTTAAAATGAAACATGTATGGAAACAGGTGAATTAACACTCCTCAGTTAGCAGGCTCAAAAGCTAAAACCCAAATGGTAGCAAAAACTAATTAGCAGAAATTGTTAACAAGTTAGAAATTATTTAAACACACTTTGCTGTAGGCTACTATTTACTAGTCAACAAAAAATCATATATGTCCTATAAAATATATTCACCCCACCCAGTATTGTAATCAAAACTTACCAGAAAGCATGTAGTCCTTGGTTCAGACAGTGTAATAGTGTGGGCTCAATAGCATCTCATTAGTGTGCAAGAGCTTGAGAATCAACTGTACATGTGATGGAAGAGTGCGCTGTGCATGCAGAGGGTTGCAATTCCATTGAATTGGGGATAGTTTAACCAAAATATGCCACAAGGCCTAGAATTGCCTTGTGTATCCCACAAAAAAAGGTTCACTGTTATGAGCTAACTTTTTGGATGAATTTAAGCAAAATTCCCCAAATTCCCGGACTTAACTTCCCATGGAAAATTGCCGGGGAAATTTACCGGAAAGTTTCCGACCCTTTGCACCCCTACCTATTGGTGACAGGTGTATAAAATTGAGCACACCGCCATGCGATCTCCATAGACAAACATTGGCAGTATGATGGTCTTATGATGGTCTTGAAGAGCTCAGTGACTTTTAACGTTGCACTGTCATAGGATGCAACCTTTCCAACAAGTCAGTTTCTCAAATTTCTGCTCTGCTAGAGCTGCCCCGGTCAACTGTAAGTGCTGTTATTGTGGAGGGGAAACGTCTAGGAGCGACAACACACAAGCCTAAGATCACCATGCGCAATGCCAAGCATCGGCTGGAGTGGTGTAAAGCTTGCCGCCATTGGACTCTGGAGCAGTGGATAGCGTTCTCTGGAGTGATGAATCACGCTTCACCATCTGGCAGTCGGGCAAGCGAATATGGGTTTGGCGGATGCCAGGAGAACGCTACCTGCCCCAATGCATAGTGCCAACTGTAAAGTTTGGTGGAGAAATATAGGTCTGGGGTTGATTTTCGTGGTTAGGGCTAGGCCCCTTAGATCCAGTGAAGGGAAATCTTAACGCTACAGCATGCAATGACATTCTAGATGTTTCTGTGCTTCCAACTTTGTAGCAACAGTTTGGGGAGGGACCTTCCTGTTTCAGCATGACAATGCCCTATGCACAAACCAAGGTCTATACAGAAATGGTTTGTCGAGATCTGTGTGGAAGAGCTTGACTGGCCTGCACAGAGCTCTGACCTCAACCCAATCAAACACCTTTTGGGATGAATTTGAATGCCGACTGAGAGCCAGGCCTAATCGCCCAACATCAGTGCCTGACCTCACTAATGCTCTTGTGGCTGAATGGAAGCAAGTCCCCGCAGCAATGTTCCAACATCTAGTGGAAAGCCTTCCCAGAAGAGTGGAGGCTGTTATTGCAGCAAAGGGGGGGACCAACGCCATATTAATTCCCATGATTTTGGATTTTCAACGAGCAGGTGTCCACATACTGTATTATACACTACATGACCTAAAGTAAGTACAGTGTCTCTTTCTACATGGGCTGACTGTGACAAACTGCCTGGACAATGTATACTCATGTCACTCATGGTATTTAAGTGGGTTTGGCGGGGGGGGGGGCTTTGGGGGGGTTTATTGACAGTTTGGTCCCTGAGGAGAGTGAGAGAGATAAACAGAGGGAGTGCGTGTGTCCTGCAGGTGATGGGCTGTCAGTCGGACAGTGATGTTACTGGACCCCCTCTTCTCTCTTTCTTCATCTATCACACACATATACTCTCCCTTGGGGGCAGAAGTCTAATTGAAGTAAACAGTGACATCGATGTCAGGTTGTGTGTATCTAAAAAGGGGGATGTCTTTTCTCTGTGTGAAGTCTGTTTGATGGAGCTGTAGTTATACAGAAGGCTCTGGTGTGTGTATGCTGGTGTTCAAAATTAAATTAAACCAAGCAATCACCGCAGAATACAGGTGTAGAACATTCCCCACACACTCTCGACAGAAAGACAACCTATCCAATAGAATACCACTCTCTGCTGTGGAGGCACAACTTCCATTCACTCACTCCCTTAAATAATGTACCAGTGGACAATCAGTGTGGCAGTCTGACAAACCTTTCCATTCAGTTAATTGTGTGTGTGTGTGTGTGTGTGTGTGTGTGTGTGTGTGTGTGTGTGTGTGTGTGTGTGTGTGTGTGTGTGTGTAAATCGGTAACGGTGACATTTTCGACTTAAACTCGTTGAAGAAAGGTTTAGCTCAGAGTATCAGAATCAACCAATAGGAAGCGTTATGCAAAAAACTTAAAAATTTTAATTGGGAGGTTCCGAGTTGTCTTGAACGTAGCAAATGAGCCTATGATCCCAGAGTGATGGCTCACCACGGTGACGTCTGTGACACATCGGCCATCAACGAGGCGGCTCCACCGTATCCTGGTGCTTTTTAATCATAATGTGATTAATAGAATCATCCCCGCATTAGAATTGCAAATGAGGCAGTGGAACAGCGGAGAGGGGATGGTGGGTGGGTGGGTGGCCTGCGCTCCTTCCCAGCCCTATCGCACCATCATTACCTGAGATAATTGTTCAACATCATGTCGGAATCTATTTGATTTCTTTTTCTTTTTAATGAGAGCAGTAATGAGCGCAGTAATGGGGATTCCCATCAGTAAAATCACTGTCTCTATTCATTAAAGATGTTGAGTTATTCATAATGCTGCTGGCCAAGTCAGAGCTGTAACGTTATATCACAAACTGCAGTGAAGCTGGCATAGCAACAGTAGCCTTGAGGAACATAGATGTTGTGTGTGTGGCAGAGGTGGTTAGGTAACCTTGCCTGAGACCTGTAGACTTGCATTAGGCTCCCTAAGCTAATGCCTGGCCTTTAGCTCAGCAGGCTAACACGGTTTAGGGCTGTACAGGCAACCCGGGTTCAAACCCAATTAGTCACATGCGTTCTCTATGTCAAAACACTTTGATGTTGGCTATATTTGAGCAAATATCTCCACTAACGGTGCTGAAAATGTCCTCCGGTGGGTTTGATACAGGTAATGAAGTAAATGAATAACCCCTCACAACAGATTCTTGATAAAGATGTCTTCTCTCTCCCTTCTGAAAGCCCTACCAGGCTGTGGAGAGATTAGTGGTTCTATAATATTACGTATCCTCATCATATCTAAGTGTCCCTAACACCCCCCCCCCCCCCCCCCTCCACATGGGAAGTCATTTATAGAGCTGGTAGTCACAGGGAGATGGCTTTGGGCATCCAGTCAGCTTACATCTCCTCCACTATTGAGACATGTTTGACTGCTTTTCCAAGGCTGTGTTGTGTGGTGTGGATTGTCAATAGGACAAAAACCGCAATGGGGCCAACATTAATGAGCAGGTTCATAAGGTGTTTGTTTTTGACGTAAGGTTAGAGACTACCGTGGTGGTCTGAAAGATTCCTGTACACAGGCTGATAGTAGTAGTCGATCTAGTCAACAGGTTTCCTCGCAGGTTCTCGCTCTCCTTTCTTTCTTTCTTTCTCTCTCCTGTTCTGTCCCCTCTCGCTGTTCTGTCCCCTCTCGCTGTTCTGTCCCCTCAAGGATGAATACTGCAATTTACTAACACATTCCTCCTCCCATAGCCAATTTTCTATCTGAGGGTTTTTGGTAGTCTAGCGTCTATCTGAAATTCACCAGAGGCTTGAGAAATCTGAAGGCTCCTGGAATATTCAGATACAGAGGGAGGTGTCTAGGGAATATCAGTGGGAGTGGGGGGTGAGTGTGTGTGCTTTTTAGATGGAGGGTCCTTAGAGCAGATAAGAGGTTAGAGATGGTGGGAGAAGATGAGTGGGCGGTAGCTTGACCTTGTCACCCTTCTTTCTCCTCTTCTCTCTCCTCCCGTTCTCTTTCCTCCCGTTCCGCTCCCTCTTAGCACGACAGCCTTGAGCAACAAATGCTGTGGCCATTCCACCTCTCACTGTGCCCTCCTCCTCCTCCTCTCATTCTGTTCTCTTCTCTTTCTGCTTCCTTCCATCTCTCTCCATCTCTGCATGTGCAGCTTTGCTCTCCTACATACCAGTGTCCCTTGGGACCTGCAAGTTTTATCCTAATTCATTCCACACTAAACAGACATAAACCCTCAACAGTCCCAGTCTTATACAACCCTACAGGAGAAGAGGCATGAGCAGACTGGTGAGAGAGGTATAGAGTAGGGGATAGGTTGAAAAAGTGAACTGGAAGAGAGAGAGGGAGCCTTGAATGGAGAACATGAGATCGAGAGGAGATCTACAGTATACTATTCTCTCTCATACGGCCCTGACTCAGATGATCCCAGCCAGTGGCCTGTGAGTGACTAGAGGGGGAGATGGAGGCAGGCTGCTCTGAAGTTGAGAAATGCGTTTGTGTGTTATGGAGATGCGCCGACAAGTGTTTCAGCCCTTATCGTGCAATAATTGCACATAATGCATGAAAAAGGTGAGGAATGGATATTAGTGAGTGCGTGAGATCTGTGACATTGGACTGACTGTGATGTGATTTCTCTGTAGCCACCTGGTAAAAGTGCACAGATTTTTAATCGCACCAACAAACGCCAACTGGACATTTTCTCAGTAGAACAAAACCTGATTAGCCAACAAACACAAACGGACACCAACTGGACTTCAGTGGTTGTTCTTTGGCGTTTGTGGACAGTCTGGACAGAGTCTACTATTTATCTCTGTATGACAGTGTCCCATAAAATTGTGTGAACCTATCCCGGCCCCCTTGTTAGACACACACACACACACAGACACACAATTTTGTTTTGCTATCCTTGTGGGGACCAAAGAATTGATTCCCATCCTAAATCCAATTTTTCTTAACCGTAACCTTAAGCCTAACCTTAACCCCATACCCTAAAACTATGCCTCGCTATTTGTATGAATTTTTCTTGTTTTACTATCCTTGTGAGGACTTCTGGTACCCACAAGGATAGTTACACACACACACACACACACACACACACACACACACACACACACACAATGACAAAGAAAACGCCAAATAGATGAATCACTACATTTTGAAATGGCAAGCTGTTGATGGGCAGTCCAGTGGCAGTTGGTGGAGATGTGTAGTGTTGGCTGTGGAGTACTCAGCTTGGGTGGTGCCACCTATTTCACCTGTTTCTCTACTGATTCAGTCAAGTGATTCAGTTCAGTCAAATATAATTTGGGCTGCATGTTTAGTACGGTGCTGAAGGATATTAAATAACACTTTTAGGCCTGTTGTATTGAAAGAAAGAATACACTGTGATTTAAAACAGCATTCTGCTATTGATGTGTGTGGGTCCTTAAAGGAAACGTATGGTCTTTGTTTCAGATAAGATCAGTCTGGAGGGCATGGTGGTACAGAGAGCGGAGTGCAGACCAGCCGTCAATGAAAACTATATGAAACTGAAGAAGTGAGTGAAACAAAATTCAATACAATTTCAATATACAGTACCAGTCAAAAGTTTGGACACATCTACTCATTTCAGGGTTTTTATATATTTGTACTATTTTCTACATTGTAGAATAATAGTGAAGACATAACAACTATAAAATAACACACATGGAATCATGTAGTAACCAAAAAGGTGTTAAAACAAATGAAAAATACTTTTACTTTGAGATTCTTCAAAGTAGGCTCCCTTTGCCTTGATGACAGCTTTGCACACTCTTGGCATTCTCTCAACCAGCTTCATGAGGTAGTCACCTGGAATGCATTTCAATTAACAGGTGTGCCTTGTTAAAAGTTCCTTTGTGGAATTTCTTTCCTTAATGCATTTGAGCCAATCAGTTGTGTTGTGACAAGGTACGGGTGGTATACAGAAGATGGCCCTATTTGGTAAAAGACCAAGTACATATTTTGGCAAGAACAGCTCAAATAAGCAAAGAGAAACAATAGTCCATTATTACTTTAAGACATGAAGGTCATTCAATCCGTAAAATTTCAAGACCTTTGAAAGTTTCTTCAAGTGCAGTTGCAAAATCCATCAAGCGCTATGATGAAACTGGCTCTCATGAGGACCGCCACAGGAAAAGAAGCCTCAGAGTTACCAGCCTCAGAAATTGCTTCACAGAGTTCAAGTAACAGACACATCTCAACATCAACTGTTCAGAGGAGACTGCGTGAATCAGGCCTTCATGATCGAATTGCTGCAAAGAAACCACTACTAAAGGACACCAATAAGAAGAGGCTTGCTTGGGCCAAGAAACATGAGCAATGGATATTAGACTGGTGGAAATCTGTCCTTTGGTATGAGTCCAAATTTGCGATTTTTGGTTCCAACCGCCGTGTCTTTGTGAGATGCAAAGTAGGTTAACAGATGATCTCTGCAAGTGTGGTTCCCACCATGAAGCATGGAGGAGGAGGTGTAGGGGTGCTTTGCTAATGACACTGTCTGTGATTGATTTAGAATTCAAGGCACACCTACAGGTTGTGTAAGGACTGTTTGACCAAGCCGGAGAGTGATGGAGTGCTGCGTCAGCTGACCTGGCCTCCACAATCACCCAATGTCAACCCAATTTGAGATGGTTTGGGATGAGTTGCACCGCAGAGTGAAGGAAAAGCTGTGAACAAGTGCTCAGCATATGTGGGAACTCCTTCAAGACTGTTGTTAAAGCATTCCACGTGAAGCTGGTTGAGAGAATGCCAAGAGTGTGCAAAGCTGTCATCAAGGTAAACGGTGGCTACTTTGAAGAATCTCAAATATATAAAATACATTTTGATTTGTTTAACACTTTTGCTAACTACATGATTTCATATGTTATTTCATAGTTATGTCTTCACTATTGTTTTACAATGTAGAAAATAGTGAAAAAATAAAGAAAAACCCTTGAATGAGAATGTGTGTCCAAACTTTTGACTGGTACTGTAATTAGGTGACAGTAAAATAAAGCATCACCAATAGGCTATTTCTCCTGGCTTCATTTCTGAGTGAGATTAGTAGATGTGGGAGAAACAGTAGTCATAGCGAACTCCAAGAGAATATCTAATAATGGTGTATAACCGTTCTCAATTCAGTTTTATGGTAGCAGAGGTTGGCAGGGATTGCTATAGCAACTGTTCCTTGTGTGCTATGGCAACTATTCTCTCTCCTGTATGCAATTTTTTTTTTTTTTTTTTTTATGTATTAGGGGGTAGATCAGCTTTAATATTGCAGATAGAGTGTAGCTTCCGTCAATGTAATTGTCTGCATTTCCAATCCTCCATATTTATTTATATATATATAATATTTATTTATATATATATTTTTGCAGTACCAGGCAAAAGTTTGGACACCTACTCATTCAATTGTTTTTCTTTATTTTCACGATGTTCTACATTGTAGAATAATAGTTAAGACATCAACTATAAAAGAACACATATGGAATCATGTAGTAACCAAAAAAGTGTTTAACAAATGAGATTCTTCAAAGTAGCCACCCTTTGCCTTGATGACAGCTGTGCACAGTCTTGGCATTCTCTCAACCAGCTTCATGAGGAATGCTTTTCCAACAGTCTTTCCCACATATGCTGAGCACTTGTTGGCTGCTTTTCCTTCACTCCACGGTCCAACTCATCCTAAACCATCTCAAATGGGTTAAGGTCGAGTGATTGTGGAGGCCAGGACATCTGATGCAGCAATCCATCACTCTCCTTCTTGGTCAAATGGCCCTTACACAGCCTGGAGGTATTTTGGGTCATTGTCCTATTGAAAAACAAATGATAGTCCCACTAAGCGCAAACCAGATGGGATGGCGTATCACTGCAGAATGCTGTGGTAACTATGCTGGTTAAGTGTGCCTTGAATTCTAAACAAATCACAGACGGTGTTACCATTAAAGCACCCCCACACATCACACCACCTCCGCCATGCTTCACGGTAGGAACCACACATGCGGAGATCATCCGTTCACCTACTCTGCGTCTCACAAAGACACACGATTGGAACCAAAAATCTCAAATTTGGACACATCAGACCAAAGGACAGATTTCCACTGGTCTAATGTACATTGCTGAGAGTTTCTTGGCCCAAGAAAGTCTCTAATTGTTATTGGTGTCCTTTAGTAGTGGTTTCTTTGCAGCAATTCAACCATGAAGGCCTGATTCACGCAGTCTCCTCTGAACAGTTGATGTTGAGATGTCTGTTACTTGATCTCTGTGAAGCATTTATTTTGGGCTGCAATTTCTGAGGCTGGTAACTGTAATGTAACTCTGGGTCTTCCTTTCCTGTGACGGTCTTCATGAGAGCCAGTTTCGTCATAGCGCTTGATGGATTTTGCAACTGCACTTGAAGACACTTTCAAAGTTCTTAATGTTACGGATTGACTAACCTTAATGTCTTAAAGTAATGATGGACTGTTTTATTTTTGCTTATTTGAGCTGTTTTTGTCATAATATGGACTTGTTTTTTTACCAAATAGGGCCATCTTCTGTATACCAGGCCTACCTTGTCACAACTCAACTGATGGACTCAAATGCATTATTTCAGGTTTTTACTTTTTATAAATTAGCAAAAATTAAATAAAAAAAATGTTTTTTATGGATTATTGTGTGTAGATTGATGAGGGGGGGGAAACATTTAATCAATTTTAGACTAAGTCTGTAATGTAACAAAATGTGGGAAAAGTCAAGTGGTCTGATTACTTTCCAAAGGCACTGTATATATAAATGATTATAAAAAATATATATTTTCCTTTATTATTTTCCCCTAACCCTACCCTAATTGGAGTAAACTAATGGACAACAACTCTTAAGCTTATACATACCATATGTATTTTACAGTTATGTTTTGTTTGTTTTTAATACCATCCTTCAGCTACCCTCAACCCCTTCCATCTATCTCCGAAGACCATCCAGTTTGATTTCTATTTGCCATATATTTTTAACTGTGCTGTCTCTCAAAAGTGAACCTATATACATTTTATGGACACAGTATATTTTACAATAGTTATCTTGTTGTTTTTATTCCCACCCTTCAGCTCAACCCCTACCATCTATCTCTTAACACCATCCAGTTTGTATTTCTATTTGCCATATATTTTTCAACTGTGCTGTGATGTTTCACAAATGTTCTGAACCTTTCTATTCTTATAGTTTCTACAGATTGTAAATTAAAGATAACATTTTTGCTAAGAGTATTATTATTATTGATCGATTGACTATGACTTTTCAAATCACCCAGCAGTGCAATTTGCAGTTCGCTCCAGGTAAATGTTGCAATTCTTCAGCCATTCCTGGACCTGTGACCAAAAAAAAGCTACATATGGACAGCACCAAAACAAATTATTTTAAGGATTGTCTCTTCGCAGCAAAATCTGCAGAGCTGGGATGGTTGTATCCCCCATATACAGTTCAAGTCGGAAGTTTACATACACTTAGGTTGGAGTCCTTAACTCGTTTTTCAACTCCACAAATTTCTTGTTAACTAACTATAGTTTTGTCAAGTTAGTTAGGACATCTACTTTGTGCATGACATAAGTAATTTTTCCAACAATTGTTTACAGACAGATTATTTCATTTATAATGCACTGTATCACAATTCCAGTGGGTCAGAAGTTGACAACCACTAAGTTAACTGTGTCTTTAAACAGCTTGGAAAATTCTAGTAAATGTAATGGCTTTAGAAGCTTCTGGTAGGCTAATTGACATCATTTGAGTCAGTTGGAGGTGTACCTCTGGATGTGTTTCAAGGCCTAACTTCAAACTCAGTGCCTCTTTGCTTGACATCATGGGAAAATCAAAAGAAATCAGCCAAGAACTCAGAAAAAAATTCTAGTCATCCACAACATTGGTTCATCATTGGGAGCAATTTCCAAACGCCTGAAGGTACCACGTTCATCTGTACAAACAATAGTACACAAGTATAAACACCATGGGACCACGCAGCCGTCATACCGCTCAGGAAGGTCTGTCTCCTAGAGAAGAAAAGTGCAAATTAATCCCAGAACAACAGCAAAGGACCTTGTGAAGATGCCGGAGGAAACAGGTACAAAAGTATCTATATCCACAGTAAAACGAGTCCTATATCGACATAACCTGAAAGGCTGCTCCGCAAGGAAGAAGCCACTGCTCCAAAACCACCATAAAAAAGCCAGACTACGGTTTGCAACTGCACATGGGGACGAAGATTGTACTTTTTGGAGAAATGTCCTCTGGTCTGATGAAACAAAAATAGAACTGTTTGGCCATAATGACCATTATGTTTGGAGGGAAAAGGGGGATGCTTGCAAGCTGAAGAACACCATCCCAACTGTGAAGCATGGTGGTTTCAGCATCATGTTGTGGGGGTGCTTTGCTGCAGGAGGGACTGGTGCACTTCACAAAATAGATGGCATCATGAGGAAAGGAAAATTATGTGGATATATTGAAGCAACATCTCAAGATATCAGTCAGGAAGTTAAAGCTTGGACGCAAATGGGTCTTCCAAATGGACAATGACCCCAAGCATACTTCCAAAGTTGTGTCAAAATGGCTTAAGGACAACAAAGTCAAGGTATTGGAGTGGCCATCACAAAGCCCTGACCTCAATTCTATAGAAAATTTGTGGGCAGAACTGAAAAAGCGTGTGCGAGCAAGGAGGCCTACAAACCTGACTCAGTTACCCTAGCTCTGTCAAGAGGAATGGGCCAAAATTCACCCAACTTATTGTGGAAGGCTACCCGAAACTTTGGCCTAAGTTAAACCATTTAAAGGCAACGCTACCAAATACTAATTGAGTGTATGTAAACTTCTGACCCACTGGGAATGTGATGAAAGAAATAAAATCTGAAATAAATCATTCTCTCTACTATTATTCTGACATTTCACATTCTTAAAATAAAGTGGTGACCCTAACTGACCTAAGACAGGGAATTTTTACTAGGATTAAAGGTCAGGAATTGTGAAATTGAGTTTAAATGTATTTTGCTAAGGTGTATGTAAACTTCCGACATCAACTGTATATACATTCTATTGGTTGCAAGATTTTTTTATAATCATTTAAATTGAAATATTCTACTTTTTGAGATCAGTGTCATTTTGCGTATCAGTTCATAAACCATGTGGCATGGAATTGGTACATCAAAAATCTCGTCCTAACTATTTTGCCATCTATATGGCACAGCTGTAAAAAATAAAAATAAAATAATAATAATATTGTT
This sequence comes from Salvelinus fontinalis, assembly GCF_029448725.1. Taxonomy (NCBI): domain Eukaryota; kingdom Metazoa; phylum Chordata; class Actinopteri; order Salmoniformes; family Salmonidae; genus Salvelinus; species Salvelinus fontinalis. The sequence goes on from NC_074687.1 coordinate 17,301,319, forward strand.
CCTTTACATTAAACTGATATACCGACAAGTTCTTTACTTTTCCCCCTTTAACGTGCTTCTTCCATTTTTGCGGTAATGGTGCAATTAGTTGATTGTAATTTTGGGTAGAGCCTCTCCCTGTGTGTTTGAGCACATGCATGTCTGCCTTGGTGTCTCTGTGCACAGCAGTGCCAGTACTGTACATTATACTAAATGGCTATATGCGTTATTCAACCATTGTACAGCATAGTGGATGCTATTGTTCTGCCTTTTGTTCTATTCACTGCTCTGCCCACTGGGTTGCTTCTCTCAATGAGACCCTATATCTTCATTCATTTGAATCATTTCTCAGGTTCTCTCAAACAGTTCTGTGACAGTGTTCTAGAATGTATTCTCCTCTCCTTAGATTACAGATTGAGGTGTCTACCAAGCCCCAGCGTCTGACCGAGCAGATGGACAGGGCTGTCACCAACAACTTCAAGCCTGTAGCCAACCATGTTGCTAATGTAAGAACACTACCATGTCACATGTTAAAATCGGTGTGTGTCTGCTTGCATGCTCCTGAAGGTTCCATATCTTTGTAGTGTTTAATCAATACACAGTTGGAACTGTAACGTGCACTTCTACCATGCTCCCTCCTTGTCCCTGTGTGGGTTTTCCGTGGGTTGTTTTGTGTAGGTAGAGTATGAGAAGAAGAAGAAGGCTGAAGGTAGGATGGTGAGGGCAGACAGACAGCAGGTGATGGACATGCTCTTCTCCGCCTTTGAGAAACACCAGTACTACAACATCAAAGACCTGGTGGAGGTCACCAAGCAACCTGTGGTTAGTCACACACAAACAGCAACCTGTTCACTGTCCTGTCTGATTTCATTACCATAAGCGAGTATGCGCTGCGAGCGGTTCTGCTCAGCCTTCCGAGATCGATTACGCTCCACCACTGTAACCCTCTCTCTCCAAGATCGATTACACTCCACCACTGTAACCCTCTCTCTCCAAGATAGATTACGCTCCACCACTGTAACCCTCTCTCTCCATGATCGATTACACTCCACCACTGTAACCCTCTCTCTCCAAGATAGATTACACTCCACTACTGTAACCCTCTCTCTCCAGGATCGATTACGCTCCACCACTGTAACCCTCTCTCTCCAGGATCGATTACGCTCCACCACTGTAACCCTCTCTCTCCAGGATCGATTACGCTCCACCACTGTAACCCTCTCTCTCCAGGATCGATTACGCTCCACCACTGTAACCCTCTCTCTCCAGGATCGATTACGCTCCACCACTGTAACCCTCTCTCTCAGGATAGATTACGCTCCACCACTGTAACCCTCTCTCTCCAAGATAGATTACGCTCCACCACTGTAACCCTCTCTCTCCAGGATCGATTACGCTCCACCACTGTAACCCTCTCTCTCCAAGATAGATTACGCTCCACCACTGTAACCCTCTCTCTCCAGGATCGATTACGCTCCACCACTGTAACCCTCTCTCTCCAGGATCGATTACGCTCCACCACTGTAACCCTCTCTCTCCAGGATCGATTACGCTCCACCACTGTAACCCTCTCTCTCCAAGATAGATTACGCTCCACCACTGTAACCCTCTCTCTCCAAGATAGATTACGCTCCACCACTGTAACCCTCTCTCTCCAGGATCGATTACGCTCCACCACTGTAACCCTCTCTCTCCAAGATAGATTACGCTCCACCACTGTAACCCTCTCTCTCCAGGATCGATTACGCTCCACCACTGTAACCCTCTCTCTCCAAGATCGATTACACTCCACCACTGTAACCCTCTCTCTCCAAGATAGATTACGCTCCACCACTGTAACCCTCTCTCTCCATGATCGATTACACTCCACCACTGTAACCCTCTCTCTCCAAGATAGATTACACTCCACTACTGTAACCCTCTCTCTCCAGGATCGATTACGCTCCACCACTGTAACCCTCTCTCTCCAGGATCGATTACGCTCCACCACTGTAACCCTCTCTCTCCAGGATCGATTACGCTCCACCACTGTAACCCTCTCTCTCCAGGATCGATTACGCTCCACCACTGTAACCCTCTCTCTCCAGGATCGATTACGCTCCACCACTGTAACCCTCTCTCTCAGGATAGATTACGCTCCACCACTGTAACCCTCTCTCTCCAAGATAGATTACGCTCCACCACTGTAACCCTCTCTCTCCAGGATCGATTACGCTCCACCACTGTAACCCTCTCTCTCCAAGATAGATTACGCTCCACCACTGTAACCCTCTCTCTCCAGGATCGATTACGCTCCACCACTGTAACCCTCTCTCTCCAGGATCGATTACGCTCCACCACTGTAACCCTCTCTCTCCAGGATCGATTACGCTCCACCACTGTAACCCTCTCTCTCCAAGATAGATTACGCTCCACCACTGTAACCCTCTCTCTCCAAGATAGATTACGCTCCACCACTGTAACCCTCTCTCTCCAGGATCGATTACGCTCCACCACTGTAACCCTCTCTCTCCAAGATAGATTACGCTCCACCACTGTAACCCTCTCTCTCCAAGATAGATTACGCTCCACCACTGTAACCCTCTCTCTCCAAGATAGATTACGCTCCACCACTGTAACCCTCTCTCTCCAAGATAGATTACGCTCCACCACTGTAACCCTCTCTCTCCAGGATCGATTACGCTCCACCACTGTAACCCTCTCTCTCCAGGATCGATTACGCTCCACCACTGTAACCTTCTCCAGGGTGCTTCACAGGGAGAACAGCTTGTTAGAGTGAACTATAGTAACCTGAGGCCTGATTAGTCATACCATAATAAGTTGAACAGAATCAGAACACATACTGTAGACCTGTATCTGGAGGAATGTCAACCATTACCCACTATTGACATCTGGTGGACATTATCAACTACAACAAATGGCTTTTGACAATAAGAATAACAGGTAGACTCGCCTCACTGGTAGATGCTTCTAGTTTTCAGAGTAAGGGTGCAGGCTGTAGCTGTGTGAAAATGGGTACTGTAGAAAGAGCCTCTCTCCTATAGACATATATAAAGGAGATTCTGAGAGATGTTTGTCTGTGTGTTTCCTGTAGACCTACTTGAAGGAGATTCTGAGAGATGGTTGTCTGTGTGTTTCCTGTAGACCTACTTGAAGGAGATTCTGAGAGATGTTTGTCTGTGTGTTTCCTGTAGACCTACTTGAAGGAGATTCTGAGAGATGGTTGTCTGTGTGTTTCCTGTAGACCTACTTGAAGGAGATTCTGAGAGATGTTTGTCTGTGTGTTTCCTGTAGACCTACTTGAAGGAGATTCTGAGAGATGTTTGTCTGTGTGTTTCCTGTAGACCTACTTGAAGGAGATTCTGAGAGATGTTTGTCTGTGTGTTTCCTGTAGACCTACTTGAAGGAGATTCTGAGAGATGTTTGTCTGTGTGTTTCCTGTAGACCTACTTGAAGGAGATTCTGAGAGATGTTTGTCTGTGTGTTTCCTGTAGACCTACTTGAAGGAGATTCTGAGAGATGTTTGTCTGTGTGTTTCCTGTAGACCTACTTGAAGGAGATTCTGAGAGATGTTTGTCTGTGTGTTTCCTGTAGACCTACTTGAAGGAGATTCTGAGGGAGATAGGAGTGTACAACGCTAAAGGGACGCACAAGAGTACCTGGGAACTGAAGCCAGAGTACCGCCACTACCAGGGAGGAGAGGAGGAGATAAAGAGTGACTAGCCCAGAACAGAGCACCCTGTCTGGGATACAGACATTGACCTGGGGGCCTACCATCACGGAAGTCTTTGTTCTTTTGTCTTTCACTTCATATAAAACTGCTACCCAAAACTACATGATCACAAAGGGTCTACCCTTTATCATCTGTTGGTAGGATGGTGTGTGGGGATCTTGCACTATGAACCAGACTGTGTGAAACACTTGCCTTAAAGCAACACTCTTTTGGATGGGTTCTTTTCTATGTCGTTTGGTGCAGCTTATAGAAATTGTAATATTTTTTTTCTTCACTACTTACAGACGCTGAAACTTTGCACTATCATTTGTAAATCATTTATAAAATAATGTAACTACCGGTTTCGGAATATTTGACATTTTCTTTCAATGAATGTGACAGAACAAGCTTTTGAGGGAAACTACACACAGATACATGCATACAAATGAGTGGATTCGGACATTTCAGCCACACCCGTTGCTGACAGGTGTATGAAATGGAACACACAATCTCCATACAATCTCCACTGACAAACATTGACAGTAGAATGGCCTTATTGAAGAGCTCTGACTTTTTTTTAACGTGGCACCGTCATAGGATGCCACCTTTCCAACAAGTCAGTTTGTCAAATTTCTGCCCTGCTAGAGCGGACCCAGTCAATTGTTAAGTACTGTTATTGCGAAGTGGATACATCTAGGAGCAGCAACGGCTTAGCCGCGAAGTGATAGGTCACATAAGCTCACAGAACAGGACTGCTGAGTGCTGAAGTGTGCAGCGCGTAAAAATCGTCTGTCCTCGGTTGCAACGCTCACTACAGAGTTCCATACTGCCTCTGGAAGCAACTTCAGCTCAAGAACTGTTCATCGGGAGCTTCATGAAATGGGCTTCCATGGCCAAGCAGCTGCACACAAGCCTAAGATCACCATGCGGAATACCAAGCGTCGGCTGGACTGGTGTAAAGCTTGCCGCCATTGGACTCTGGAGCAGTGGAAATGCGTTCTCTGGAGTGATGAATCACGCTTCACCATCTGGCAGTCCGACGGACGAATCTGGGTTTGGTGGATGCTAGAACGCTACCTGCCCCAGTGCATACTGCCAACTGTAAAGTTTGGTGGAGGAGGAATAATGGTCTGGGGCTGTTTTTCATGGTTTGGACTAGGTCCCTTAGTTCCAGTGAAGGGAAATCTTAACGCTATAGTATACAATGACATTCTATACGATTCTCTGCTTCCAACTTTGTAGCAACAGTTTGGGGAAGGCCCTTTCCTGTTTCAGCATGACAATGCCTTATGTGCACAAAGCGAGGTCCATACGGAAATGGTTTGTCGAGATTGGTGTGGAAGAACTTGACTGGCCTGCACAGAGCTCTGACCTCAACCCCATTGAACACCTTTAGGATGAATTGGAACGCTGACTGTGAGTCAGGCCTATTTGCCCAACATCAGTGCCTGGCCGCAATAATGCTTGTGGCTGAATGGAAGCAAGTCCCTACAGCAATGTTCCAACATCTAGTGGAATGCCTTCCCAGAAGAGTGGGGTCTGTTATAGCAGCAAAGGGGGACCAACTCTTTATTAATGCCCATGATTTTGGAATGAGATGTTCAACGAGCAGGTGTCCACATATTTTTTGGTCATGTAGTGTATTTATTCAAGAAAAAGGCCAATGGTGTAACATCAAAAGATATTTGATGAATCTAATGACTGTTGCATCTACATTTTCTGACAAAATAACACTACATTTGTGTAGGTTTTATCCAGTGTTTTATTTTGTACAACTCAAATCAGGAAGTCCTAAGCTATCCCACTACTTTTAGTAAGGGTGTCACATCTAATGTAACTGTAAACCAAGCAAATGTAGGCCTGAGAGTTAATCAACAATAATAACTCATTAATGAATAACCAATAAGTGGACTGAAACATTGTCTTCGCAAAGTTTAAAAAATCACCCCGCAGCAAACTGTGTGACATATAGAATGTCCCAGATAGAAATGTAACATATTGTGTATTCTGCATGACAGAAGCATATCTGCTCTACTCTATACATTTATATCTGAATGTTCTGATTGGTATATTCAGGAAGTACCTGTTAACAGAACACTGCAATACTCAAAGTTGAACACCATAATCAATAAGTTCAATACCGTAACACTGTCACAGCACAACTTCTGTCAACCCCATAGACATGACTTGGTTTGGGCATCATACAATACTTCCATTCCAAACGTAATGCAGGGTTGTCGTCTGGTTGGTCCCTGGTCGTGGGTCAGGTGAGATGCAGCAGCTAATAGAAACAAAGTTCTGAGACCTGTGTATTACTATGAAAGAGAGGAAGAAGGACAGTGGTTATAACACAAGTAGACTGGTTATAACAAGTGTTATTATTACACTAGTAGACTGACCTAAAGGGTCTCGCGCATTTCTCCATCTCCAGGCCATCTTTGAAGGGAGTGATGCCGTCCTTACGGATGTCCAGCAGACCAACCATACAATCTGGGTTCATAGACTCACCTGTAAAATAAAAAACTACAGTGGGAGGGAGGATGGAGAGTGAGGTGGGAGCAGGAGGGTAGAGTGAGGTGGGAGCAGAAGGGTAGAGTGAGGGGTGAAGAGTGAGGTGGGAGCAGGAGGGTAGAGTGAGGGGTGGAGAGTGAGGTGGGAGCAGGAGGGTAGAGTGAGGTGGGAGCAGGAGGCTAGAGTGAGGGGTGGAGAGTGAGGTGGGAGCAGGAGGGTAGAGTGAGGGGTGGAGAGTGAGGTGGGAGCAGGAGGGTAGAGTGAGGGGTGGAGAGTGAGGTGGGAGCAGGAGGCTAGAGTGAGGTGGGAGCAGGAGGGTAGAGTGAGGTGGGAGCAGGAGGGTAGAGTGAGGGGTGGAGAGATTGGGGAAACAGAAACAAGAAGATAAACACAAATGTGGGAAAGAGAATCGGCGTAATGAATACACCCCAGGTTCTCCTCAAGTCTAGGAATACCCAGCAAGCTCGGGTAGAACATGTGTAATTGACTGGGCTATTAGGCAGTAGTAGATGTAGTTTGAGCGTCTGCTAAATGACTTAAATGTAAATGTAGTTGGTTACCTGGTAGTTCTTCATCTTGCCCATGATCATCTTGATCTCCTCCTGAGCTCCAGTCATGAAGGGCTTCACTCCATCTGGGTTGTTCTCCTCCAGCTTAGCCTTGATCATGTGCACACACACACCTTCAACTTTATTTCATTTCAAATAGTGACTTCTAAAAATGTACAATTACAGCTTTGCAGGGTGCAAAGGGGGACTGATAGGGCTAACCTAACATCACACATACACCCCTTACTAACACACTCACATCTTCATGTAGTCCTTGATATATCCCTTGTATGAGTCCTTGGGGAAGGATGTCTCTTGCAGTTTGTGGTTGAGGACGATGTCCACTCCACTGACCGTGCTGGACTCACAGACGTCAGCCTGCACTTCTGCCGACGCATTCGCCCCCAGCAAAGAGTCATCAATGTTCTACTGACCATCTGAAGGGAGGACAGGGAGGACCGGAGGAAGATAGGGGGGGAGGGAAGGGAGGAGAGTGAGTGCTGAGTCACTCAGTGGTTGGGTCTCAATACTGTCAAACACCTTATTGTGGCCTCCCGAGTGGCACAGTGGTCTAAGGTCTAGTTGCTAGCTGTGCCACTAGAGATCCTGGTTTGAGTCCAGGGTCTCTCGCAGCCGGCCGCGACCCATGGGGCGGCGTACAATTGGCCCAGCGTCGTCCAGGCTAGAGGAGGGTTTGGCCGACAAGGATGTCCTTGTTCCATCTCACTCTAGCGACTCCTGTGGCGGGCCGGGCGCATGCACCCTGACATGGTCGCCAGGTGTACAGTGTTTCCTCCAACACATTGGTGTGGCTGACTTCCGGGTTAAGCGGGCATTGTGTCAAGAAGCAGTGCGGCTTGGTAGGGTCGTGTTTCGGAGGGCGCATGGCTCTCGACCGTCACCTCTCCCGAGTCCGTACGGGAGTTGCAGCGATGAGACAAGACTGTAACTACCAATTGGATACCACGAAATTGGGGAGAAAAAGTATAATAATAAAACACCTTATTATACTTCAAGACCATCTGATAGGACTAGTCTTCATAAACTCTGTTTTAGTGCAAAGCTATGAGACGATACCCAACTTAATTACTGGCTCCAAATCCTGATACACCTCATCTGTCAGCCCCAAAACTCATAGAGCATATACCTGCATTTAGATGCATCCTTTCCCTGAACTTCGAATAAGGTCCCATTTGGTGATTCTTTGATCTTGTAAATGTCTGAACATTTCATCCCCTGCAATAAAAACAGAAATAATTGAAACCACATTAATAGTTCAAAGTTACATTTGGTTTGCCTCAGACCTTGTACAAACTTTCCCCGGGCTAGGGCCAAGTCCTGCTGCCGCTGGCTAACATAGCTGAGCTTGCTCACTATTTGTTAGATTGCTGACAGACAGGCTACAGATGCTGCTGTGGTACTAGCAAGAGCTGCTAGATTTACAAAGCTAACATAACTGGATTAGAAGCATACCATTAAACTAATAGTATGTGTGCAAATGACCTGTGGGTGGAAAGTTGACTGTACAGTGATTGAGTGTTTGGGTGTTAGTTGACAGTGCCTTTTGACAGCGTGCACATGGAAAGCAGCTGCAGACTGGCTACTGAACAAGCTAATATCCACATACCGGTATGCCTTGTACCGTTAGCTGCACCTGTTTAGTTTATTATAGGACGTGCACAACCTAGCTCATAGCCTTCACAATAAGTAAATATTCACCTGTTGTTACATTACCAAACCAAATGGGTCCCTTTATTAAAAGTGTAGACCTTACAGTGAAATGCTTACTTACAAACCCTTAACCAACAATGCAGTTAAGAAAAAATAAGTGTTAATGTATTTACTAAATAAACTGATGTAAACAAATAAATCAACTTGTAGAAAGAGGAGGAAGGGAAGCGCTGCTAAGGTACACAATAGTAGATTTTGGGAGACAGAAGGTGCTCTTTGATAAAAGTGTAAATTAGTCATCTTTTTGATGAATGAATAAATAAATAAAAATGAAAAAAATAAAATAGAAAACGTAAAATAACTAAAGAGCAACAATAAAATAACAGTAACGAGGCTATATACATGGTGTACCGGTACAGAGTCAATGTACGGGGGCAAAGGTTAGTCGAGGTAATTGAGGTAATATGTTAGTGGTGGAAAAAGTACCAAATTGTCATACTTGAGTAAAAGTATAGATACCTTAATAGAAAGTTACTCACAAAAGTGATTCACCCATTAAAATTCTACTTGAGGAAAAGTATTTCGTTTTAAATATACTTAAGTATCAAAACTAAATGTGATTGCTAAAATATACTTAAGTATCAAAAGTAAAAGTATTAATCGTTTAAAATTCCTTATATTAAGCAAAGCAGACGGGCCCATTTTCTTGTTTAAAAAATGTATGGCTAGCCAGGGGCACACTCCAACACTGACAATATTTACAAAAGATGCATTTGTGTATAGTGAATCAGGTAGCCCAGAGGCAGTGGGGATGACTGAGTGTTATCTTGATTAGTGCGTCAATTGGACAATTTTCCTGTTCTGCTAAACATTCAAAATGTAACGAGTACTTTTGGTGTCAAGAAAAATATATGGAGTAAAGTACAATATTTTCTTTAGGAATATAGTGAAGTATAAGTTGTCAAATATAAATAGTAAAGTACAGACACCCGAAAAAACTAAAGTAGTACTTTACACCACTGAATATGTACATGTAGGTAGAGGTAAAGTGACTATGCATATATAATAAACAGAGAGTAGCAGCAGTGTAAAAATGGGGGGTGGGGTGGAGACAATGCAAATAGTACGGGTAGCCATTTGGTTAGTTGTTCAGGAGCCTTATGGCTTGGGGGTAAAGCTGTTAAGAAGCCTTTTGGACTTAGACTTGGCGCTCCGGTACCGCTTGCCGTGCAGTAGCAGAGAGAACAGTCTATGACTAGGGTGTCTTTGCCAATTTTTAGGGCCTTCCTCTGACACCGCCTAGTATAGAGGTCCTGGATGGTAGGAAGCTTGGCCCCAGGGATGTACTGGGCCGTACGCACTAAGTAGTGCCTTGCGGTCGGAGGCCGAGCAGTTGCCATACCAGGCGGTGATGCAACCAGTCAGGATGCTCTCTGGTGCAGCTGTATAACTTTTTGAGGATCTGAGGACCAATGGCAAATCTTTTCAGTCTCCTGAGGGAGAATAGGCGTTGTCGTGCTCTCTCTAGTGTGTTTGGACCACGACATTTCGCTGATGGAACTTGAAGCTCTCAACCTGCTCCCCTACAGCCCTGTCGATGAGAATGGGGGCGTACTCGGCACTCCTTTTCCTGTAGTCAGCTTGTGTATTAGTGTAAAATAGGTTATGGTAAAATCATACACAACTGAGGTTACGTGTGGGACTGTGCAAGGCCTTTTTTTTCTTCTTTTTTTAGGGGTGGATCAGCTTAATATTGCGGAAAGAATGTTGCTTCCAATGTAATTGTCTGCATAATTTCCAACTGTGCAAGGCCTTTGCCTTTGGTTTCACAGCACTGGGGACCATGAAAGACCCCGTCAGTTAATTCTGAATACAGATACCATGATACAGCATCATTTCAAGGAAAGACATTCATTGGCATTCGATATATTCGTTCATACCAGTGATGATGTCCTTGTAGATGATAATTTTGTCTGTTTGAAGTTTGGAATCCAACACACACGGAGTCCCCCCTACGAAACTGATTCAATTTTATCAGAAAATAGCCTCACGTGTCCTGTGCGGTCTTCTGTGCTGTTTGGTGATGATCTCATTTATATTTGTGCCCTCTGGCGGAGAGAAATATATCTACAGAACAATAAATGCATTTCAATGATTCAAATTGTAGATGCTATGATGTTATAAAATTCCAACTAGTTCATTTTCAAACATTTTGTAACCTTTTGTCTTAATACAACTGAGACTGGAGTCATGTTTGCTTTTCAATTTATTGGTTAAAAAGGAACATTGTACGAGTTTAGCCCAGGTACTGCTTACATCAGAAAGCTGAGTTCATCATTACAGCATTGAAATTGTTGTTCTCTTCACATAGGGAAGAGCAGGAAGCCACTGAATATGTTATGGTTAAGAGAATCATTACAAAGTCCATGGCCTAAGGGAAGATGCATGTAGACCCCATCTCCCTCCTCCAGCTCTAGAGACAATACATTAGACATAAACTCATTATAGCCATTATGTTTAATGGGTTCCACATTACAAATAAGTTGCTGGTCATTATGGTAAAGTTATACACCCACAGGCGCGCAACGTTGGTTTTGGAAGTGGAGGGGACATAATAAAAAAATCTAATAAAAATGCATTTAAAACAAATTGGGGGGTAGATCAGCTTTAATATTGCAGATTGTGGCTTCCATCGATGTAATTGTCTGCATAATTTCCAATCACCCATATATTTTTGTAAATATATATATATATATGCTGGAGGAAACAGGTACAAAAGTATCTATATCCACAGTAAAACGAGTCCTATATCGACATAACCTGAAAGGCCGCTCAGCAAGGAAGAAGCCACTGCTCCAAAACCGCCATAAAAAAGCCAGACTACGGTTTGCAACTGCACATGGGGACAAAGATTACTTTTTGGAGAAATGTCCTCTGGTCTGATGAAACAAAAATAGAACTGTTTGGCCATAATGACCATCGTTATGTTTGGAGGAAAACGGGGGATGCTTGCAAGCCGAAGAACACCATCCCAAACGTGAAGCATGGGGTGGCAGCATCATGTTGTGGGGGTGCTTTGCTGCAGGAGGGACTGGTGCACGTCACAAAATAGATGTCATGAGGATGGAAAATTATGTGGATAAATTGAAGCAACATCTCAAGACATCAGTCAGGAAGTTAAAGCATGGTCGCAAATGGGTCTTCCAAGTGGACAATAACCCCAAGCATACTTCCAAAGTTGTGGCAAAATGGCTTAAGGACAACAAAGTCAAGGTATTGGAGTGGCCATCACAAAGCACTGACATCAATCACATAGAAAATTTGTTGGCAGAACTGAAAAAACGTGTGCAAGCAAGGAGGCCTCCAAACCTGACTCAGTTACACCAGCTCTGTCGGGAGGAATGAGTAAAAATTCACCCAACTTATTGTGGGAAGCTTGTGGAAGGCTACCCGAAACGTTTGACCCAAGTAAAACAATTTAAAGGCAATGCCACCAAATACAATCAATTAGTATGTAAACTTCTGACCCACTGGAAATGTGATAAAAGAAATAAAATCTGAAATAAATCATTCTCTCTACTATTATTCTGACATTTCACATTCTTAAAATAAAGTGGTGATCCTAACTGACCTAATACAGGGAATTTTTACTTAGATTAAATGTCAGGAATTGTGAAAAACTGAGTTTAAATGTATTTTGCTAAGGTGTATGTAAACTTCCGACTTCAACTGTAAGTACTTTACACCACTATTCAACTCTCTCCCCAACACAACTTCATTCCCATCTTTTTTTTTTTTATGTCTCAAGGGAAAGGTTAGGAAAACAAAAGTTAAATTAAAACACACACACACTTACACATTAACACACAGAAACAATACACCCTCCATATAATTCATATCATAGGCCTAAGTGCTGTATAGCTCTTTTTACTTGCACACAATATAGCTGTGTCATCCCGTCCTGCCCCTAGGGGCCCACGGCCCTGAAGCGCCTTAACACTCCCCACTCAGCTTTAGGATCTTATTGAAACATTCATTATTGGGTTCAGGTGTGTTTGGCCAAGGCCAGAGTGACAACAGCACAGTAGATCCTCAGGGCCTAGACTGAGCAGCCCAGCAGCTAGGGATTGCCTGAATCTCCCCTGCCGTGGGCATGTTTTCAATACAGACTCCTTTTGTCGTACAGTATTTCATATAAGGCATCCAGACCTTATGAAAGTTGCACAGTATACCCTTAATCTTAAAACAAAATCTAATGATACTGAACATAACTTGACATTTCTTCCATACATTGTGGGAGGACAATCAACCTTCCAATTAATGGCAATGCATTTATTAGCCACTATAAATGCTAGGTTACACAGTTTCTCCTGATAAGTCTCCAGTATCAACATTTCCAAGCAAACAAAGACAGCAAGAAGGGAGAATCTGTAGACATGCTGAGATAAAATAACATACTCTTTGCCAGAATTCAGCCAGCCTTCACAAGACAACATATGCAAATATGTCCCCTTTTGTGCTTTACACCTCCAGCAGAATACAATTTCTGAGTGCATGATATTCAGTTTCACTGGCATATAGTACATTCTATGGATGGTCTTAAACTGCAGTCATTTATGTCTGAGATTATATGAACATGACGGAGCATTCTAACATATCTGTATCCATTCATCATCATCATCATCATCATCAATAGCGTCTCCCAGGTCTTCCTCACATTTTTGTTCTTACATGTTTTATGTAATCGGGAAAACCTCTATCAACCCTTGATACAGGTTGGAAATCAACTTTGGGGGGTTGTCAGACAGCCTTAAAATAGCATCTGGCTTGTTCAGTGTTTGCTGGACCGAGATAAACTGTTGTATCTGCAAAAATTCACCTCACCTCTGTCACAGACTAGTATTCCCTGGCTGCCTGACCCTGCTGAGACCCCTGTCACAATCTGATCCTCCTAAAATGAGGCATGACAAAGAATGACCTTGGTGTTAATTTATACATGTTATTATCCAACAATAGAATCAATGGTTCAATAATTGAACTGACCTTCATTCCCAGATCCCAGACTGTAGCTTTAAGCTGGTGTTATGTAGCTACTGTAGGTCTACCCATCAATTCAAGATGGAACTTTGATAATTCACTGAATATACTGCAAAATTCACGTGAGCTCCGTAGACTTGTCTTCCCTGGCTGTCTGACCCTGCGCTGTCACCATCTGATCCTGCTAAGACATGAACACTATTTATTTTGAAACGGTCCTCTTTCTGCTTTCTATGCGTTAGCCTACCTATTGTATTACAATCACATATTTTTCGCATTATTCATACACACAGAATTCGCTGCTTCAACTTCAGTAGCCCACCTGTCTTTGTTGGGTGTGAGAGTTCAAGTGCGGTTAGTATGTGTGGTCTCATTGAAATATAGTAGGCTGTCTACATGGGCGAAGAATCACGTGGCAGTTAACTTGAATTTTAAATTAATTTAAATATGATTAGACTGTAGTTTACTACAGTGTCTGTAAATAAATATTGATAATGAAAAGAAGTGTAGGGCGCTCAATTAATGTGAATCGAAGTGCAATCAAAACATGTAATCATAATTGAAAAGGAAAAGGCACAACGCCCACATAGGCTACTATGGTGAGCGAGCGTTGCGCCTTTTCATTTTCAAAGAGTATAGATTACACATTAATTTGTCTCTGTCTGCAAATCATCCTCCTGAAAGGTAGGCTACATCTTATAGGACTATGCAAAACGTAGCAAGGGTCGCTGTCATCATTCTCGCTGCCTCCAGTTCAGTAGCCATACCCGCGATATCAGGTGCGCATGTGGTCTCAATTAAATAGAGTAGGCTATAGCCCATGTGTACATGGGCGGAGAATCACGGGCCAGTTATCTTTCCTAGGAAATGCACTTCCTAAATATGCCTATGTTTAGGCTATAGTTTAGTACATTGCCTAGAAATAGGCCCAAATATTGATCACCCATTTTTCACTCCTAAAAGGTAGACTATAAAAAATAGCTCAAGAGAAAGTGCAAGTCTCTCCAATTCTGCTCTCTTCAAACTACATATAGAATATTGTCTGATACAACCCAGAAATACTATGTAAGGGACATTTGTGAATCTGGTAATACAACGAATTTCTTACATTATGTTTGCGGATTTGATATTGCTTATAGGGCGCAAAATTGCTTGGACTAACGGCTGCAATTGAGCTGCGTTTACATACGCCAAAAAAAAATGCCGTAGGGTTAGGGACCAGTTCTTGCGGTAGCGGGTGGGAGTCGGCGAGTGCGGGTCAGAGCTGCATGAAGAAATCGGTCCCGCGCAGACTTCTACTTGCACCATGACAGTGAAGCCTGTAAAATTTGAGCTGTTTATTACTGTGTCAGTGTGAAAAGTAGGGAATTAGCTAGGGAAATTGACAGATGAATAACGTTATATTGACATACTGACTAATACAACGCACATTGCACTGAAAAAACGTCATATCCATCTTCAATTTTTTGGCCGATGGTTGTATTGAGGTCTAGTTTGATTGAGGCAAAAATAATTGCTTATGTAAGCCAACTTTTGGCCAGCTCTGTCACTAACAGTACATCAACTGGCAAAAGCTTGCCAAGTTCTTTTAGTTATCAAAAGTCGAGAGGTGATAAAACATTAACGTTACATGTAAATAATAGCTCAAACTGCTAATAAACACTCGTTTCGTTTTTTTCTGTTAACTGCTGTTTAACTTAATTTAACTAAAGAGTAGACAGTTTCTATTCCTTTTACAACTTGGTGAAAGAGCACAACTCGTACACTGAACAATGCTCAACTCTCTTGTCAGGTACTGGTGCAGCCAGCCTCCCAGAAGCTTTGGCTTCACACAGCCTGTCAGCCCGCTCTGTGGCGTCCAAATCGTCCTAAATCCAGTCCCATTAACAGTCCAGCCTACCCGACCACTCGGAGGCGTCCACATGGTCCTAAAGCATACCCACACATTTTGTATCACATTCCAATTATAAAACTGGGGGGAACAAAA
This sequence comes from Salvelinus fontinalis, assembly GCF_029448725.1. Taxonomy (NCBI): domain Eukaryota; kingdom Metazoa; phylum Chordata; class Actinopteri; order Salmoniformes; family Salmonidae; genus Salvelinus; species Salvelinus fontinalis. Next base: position 17,316,764 of record NC_074687.1, read on the forward strand.
ATGCAATTTCAGAATGTGGAGGGGTCATGTCCACAGTGAAAGTTGCGCCCCTGGCTAGAGGTACTGCAATACCAGGTCGATGAGTGGACGGAGCAAACCCCTATTCCAAAAATCTATGTAATATATGGTTCCCAGATAGGGTGTGGAATCGCAACCGCCCCTTGCGGTTGAAGGCTCTATTTCGAGACGGACTCCGCATACTTTGAAATCTTCCCAAACTTTGCATCGTCTTCAGTCCAGCCCGTCGAAGAACAGGAAATTACCAAACCATAGAAGATGAAAATACACTGCTCAAAAAAATAAAGGGAACACTTAAAGAACACAATGTAACTCCAAGTCAATCACACTTCTGTGAAATCAAACTGTCCACTTAGGAAGCAACACTGATTGACAATAAATTTCACATGCTGTTGTGCAAATGGAATAGACAAAAGGTGGAAATTATAGGCAATTAGCAAGACACCCCCAAAAAAGGAGTGATTCTGCAGGTGGTGACCACAGACCACTTCTCAGTTCCTATGCTTCCTGGCTGATGTCTTGGTCACTTTTGAATGCTGGCGGTGCTCTCACTCTAGTGGTCGCATGAGACGGAGTCTACAACCCACACAAGTGGCTCAAGTAGTGCAGTTCATCCAGGATGGCACATCAATGCGAGCTGTGGCAAAAAGGTTTGCTGTGTCTGTCAGCGTAGTGTCCAGAGCATGGAGGCGCTACCAGGAGACAGGCCAGTACATCAGGAGACGTGGAGGAGGCCGTAGGAGGGCAACAACCCAGCAGCAGGACCGCTACCTCCGCCTTTGTGCAAGGAGGTGCACTGCCAGAGCCCTGCAAAATGACCTCCAGCAGGCCACAAATGTGCATCATTGTCAGTCACTGACAGTCACTCAATTCTCCATGTCAGCTAACAATTTTCTGATTTGTAAATTAGTCAATTGATTTTGTTAGCCGCTCTCACTCAGATATCATTAGCATGGCATAAGTCTTGGGAAAATTTGTAGACTTGCAGGAAATTAGCTTTAGAACTGCATATTTTCTCTCTACCCCATGGCAAAATGAATAGAATTGCATGAAATGTATTATAAAATTGCTAAGCTTCTCTTTGCCCCATGGCAAAATGTGTAGAATTGCAGGGGGGAAAAAATGTATCCGCCGTCAAGAGGGGGGCCACTAAAATGTTTTGACTGCAAGGTGGGAGAGCCGCACAACAAAAAGAAGTCTGCATGCTTCCCAGCTGAATCAGTTCGGAAGAGTTCTTGCATACATTATGATTACATTTTGTGATATTTTTGTTAGTTTTGGACTTCGGTGAGGGATTTTTGGGCCACATGTTTTCTGGAGGCAAGTCCTTGGTTGCGGAAGTCTTGTTGTGGTTAATTTCTTTACTATCAAATGAGGAGAGACAAACTTATCACACAAGTCAGAGTTATACTTAAACTAAATCATTATTCACTTATTAATAAAGGAGCAGGTCAATACAACACACACATCCCCCCCCCCCCCCCCCCATTTTATTTCACCTTTATTTAACCAGGTAGGATAGTTGAAAACAAGTTCTCATTTACAACTGCGACCTGGCCAAGATAAAGCAAAGCAGTGCGACACAAACAACAACACAGAGTTACACATTAAATAAACAAACATACAGTCAATAATACAATATAGAAAGTCTATATACAGTGTGTGCAAATGAGGTAGGATAAGGGGGGTGAGGCAATAAATAGACCGTAGTGGCGAAATTATTACAGTATGGCAAATTAAACACCGGGATGATAGATGTGCAGAAGATGAGTGTGCAAGTAGCGATACTGGGGTGCAAAGGAGCAAAATAAATAACAATATGGTGATGAGGCTTGGGCTGTTTACAGATGTTTACAGATTGGATATGTAGAGGTGCAGTGATCTGTGAACTGCTCTGACAATTGGAGCTTAAAGCTAGTAAGGGAGATATGAGTCTCCAGCTTTAGTGATTTTTGCAGTTCGTTCCAGCCATTGGCAGCAGAGAACTGGAAGGAAAGGTGGCAGAAGGAGGAATTGGCTTTGGGGGTGACCAGTGAAATATACCTGCTGGAGAGCGTGCTGCGGGTGGGTGCTGCTATGGTGACCAGTGAGCTGAGCTGAGATAAGGCGGGGCTTTACCTAGCAACGGCTTATCGATGACCTGGAGCCAGTGGGTTTGGCGACGGATATGAAGCGAGGGCCAGCCAACGAGAGCATACAGGTTGCAGTGGTGGGTAGTATATGGGGCTTTGGTGACAAAACGGATGGCACTGTGATAGACTGCATCCAATTTGCTGAGTAGAGTGTTGGAGGCTATTTTGTAAATGACATCGCCGTAGTCAAGGATCGGTAGGATAGTCATTTTTACAAGGGTATGTTTGTCAGCATGAGTGAAGGATTCTTTGTTGCGAAATAGGAAGCCGATTCTATATTTAATTTTGGATTGGAGATGCTTAATGTGAGTCTGGAAGGAGAGTTTACTGTCTAACCAGACACCTATGTATTTGTAGATGTCCACATATTCTAAGTCAGAACCGTCCAGAGTGGTGATGCTGGACGGGTGGGTAGGTGTGGGCAGCGATCGGTTGAAGAGCATGCATTTAGTGTTGTTTGCATTTAAGAGCAGTTGGAGGCCACGGAAGGAGAGTTGTATGGCATTGAAGCTTGTCTGGAGGTTAGTTAACAGTGTCCAAAGAAGGGCCAGAAGTATACAGAATGGTGTCGTCTGCATAGAGGTGTATCAGATAATCACCAGCAGCAAGAGCGACATCATTGATGTATACAGAGAAAAGAGTCGGCCCGAGGATTGAACCGTGGCACCCCCATAGAGACTGCCAGAGGTCCGGACAACAGGTCCTCCGATTTGACACACTGAACTCTGTCTGAGAAGTAGTTGGTGAACCAGACGAGGCAGTCATTTGAGAAACCAAGGCTGTTGAGTCTGCCGATAAGAATGTGTGATTGACAGAGTCGAAAGCTTTGGCCAGGTCGATGAATACAGCTGCACAGTATTGTATCTTATCGATGGCGGTTATGATATCGTTTTGGACCTTGAGCATGGCTGAGGTGCACCCATGACCAGCTCAGAAACCAGATTGCATAGCGGAGAAGGGACGATGGGATTCGAAATGGTTGGTGATCTGCTTGTTAACTTGGCTTTCGAAGACCTTAGAAAGGCAGGGTATGATAGATATAGGTCTGTAGCAGTTTGGGTCTAGAGTGTCTCCCCCTTTGAAGAGGTGGATGACCGCGGCAGCTTTCCAATCTTTGGGGATCTCAGACGATACGAAAGAGAGGTTGAACAAGCTAGTAATAGGGGTTGCAACAATTTCGGTGGATAATTTTAGGAAGAGAGGGTCCAGACTGTCTAGCCCTGCTGATTTGCAGGTCATCATTCCCAGGTACCTAAAAGAACAGAAGCAATAACTCATGCTCTGGAATGTGGTCTCTTTAAGTTTTATCACCCAAAAGACATCGTAAATCTTCTGTCAGTGTTTAATCTCCCAGAGGCCCACTTTCAGTTCACACAGACACAATAGAGTTATAATAACCCTCTATTATGTTGTATAAAACAACCATTTTATGCAATAAAAGTATTATAACAGTCTACACCCATTCGTTGATGATTGGTCAACAGTAGGGATTCTTCAATAAAGTTTTTGTCATTCAAGGAGAGACGACTCACTTTCATGCACATTTTTTAATTGAGAAATACTGCATCAAACACTTCCTCAAAATGGTCAGAATTAATCTAAGAAAACTCAAGAAATGTGTCATTCATTTGGACATTTTTGCTGTGGAGTTCTTAGTCGCGCAATTGTACATCTAACTAAGATATCAGACAGACAGACATAAGATGTAAAATTACGCGACTAAGAACTGCAAAAATGTCAACATGAATGACTCATTTCTTGAGTTATCTTCGATTAATTGAATATTTTGAGGAAGCTACAGCGACTCAAAATGGACAAATAGTACTATTGCTGCTTCTTTCTCGTTTTTCAAGCAACGGTCTTTTAAAGGGAGTATGCGAGCACTCTTTTGGATCGCTTCGCGCCAGCCGAACTGAAGCATGAGGGCCCCCAAAAGGCTATGACCGGCCCTGCATTCACAAGCAGAAGTTGTCCCATATATTATCAGCACATTATAGGCATTTAAACCAGTGCTACAATAACAAATCACAGACATTCGGCCTATTCCGAAGAGAAAATGAATATACAGTGGTAGTAGTAGGACTAGTTTGCTTTGAAATCCGTAATTCTGAAAGCATTCATCCGATGAAGAAAGACTTTAACCTCCCCATGTCTACCTTTGACTCATTCCTCTCTGCCTCCTTCTTTCCACTCCTCTCCTCTTTTGACCTCACCCTCTCACCTTCCCCCCCTACTCACAAGGCAGGCAATACGCTTGACCTCATCTTTACTAGATGCTGTTCTTCCACTAATCTCATTGCAACTCCCCTCCAAGTCTCCGACCACTACCTTGTATCCTTTTCCCTCTCGCTCTCATCCAACACTTCCCACACTGCCCCTACTCGGATGGTATCGCGCCGTCCCAACCTTCGCTCTCTCTCCCCCGCTACTCTCTCCTCTTCCATCCTATCATCTCTTCCCTCTGCTCAAACCTTCTCCAACCTATCTCCTGATTCTGCCTCCTCAACCCTCCTCTCCTCCCTTTCTGCATCCTTTGACTCTCTATGTCCCCTATCCTCCAGGCCGGCTCGGTCCTCCCCTCCTGCTCCGTGGCTCGACGACTCATTGCGAGCTCACAGAACAGGGCTCCGGGCAGCTGAGCGGAAATGGAGGAAAACTCGCCTCCCTGCGGACCTGGCATCCTTTCACTCCCTCCTCTCTACATTCTCCTCTTCTGTCTCTGCTGCTAAAGCCAATTTCTACCACTCTAAATTCCAAGCATCTGCCTCTAACCCTAGGAAGCTCTTTGCCACCTTCTCCTCCCTCCTGAATCCTCCTCCCCCTCCTCCCCCCTCCTCCCTCTCTGCTGATGACTTCGTCAACCATTTTGAAAAGAAGGTTGACGACATCCGATCCTCGTTTGCTAAGTCAAACGACACCGCTGGTTCTGCTCACACTGCCCTACCCTGTGCTTTGACCTCTTTCTCCCCTCTCTCTCCAGATGAAATCTCGCGTCTTGTGACGGCCGGCCGCCCATCAACTCATCCTTGACCGCTGGCTACGTCCCTTCCGTCTTCAAGAGAGCGAGAGTTGCACCCCTTCTGAAAAAACCTACACTCGATCCCTCCGATGTCAACAACTACAGACCAGTATCCCTTCTTTCTTTTCTCTCCAAAACTCTTGAACGTGCCGTCCTTGGCCAGCTCTCCTGCTATCTCTCTCAGAATGACCTTCTTGATCCAAATCAGTCAGGTTTCAAGACTAGTCATTCAACTGAGACTGCTCTTCTCTGTGTCACGGAGGCGCTCCGCACTGCTAAAGCTAACTCTCTCTCCTCTGCTCTCATCCTTCTAGACCTATCGGCTGCCTTTGATACTGTGAACCATCAGATCCTCCTCTCCACCCTCTCCGAGCTGGGCATCTCCGGCGCGGCCCACGCTTGGATTGCGTCCTACCTGACAGGTCGCTCCTACCAGGTGGCGTGGCGAGAATCTGTCTCCGCACCACGTGCTCTCACCACTGGTGTCCCCCAGGGCTCTGTTCTAGGCCCTCTCCTATTCTCGCTATACACCAAGTCACTTGGCTCTGTCATATCCTCACATGGTCTCTCCTATCATTGCTATGCAGACGACACACAATTAATCTTCTCCTTTCCCCCCTCTGATAACCAGGTAGTGAATCGCATCTCTGCATGGCTGGCAGACATATCAGTGTGGATGACGGATCACCACCTCAAGCTGAACCTCGGCAAGACGGAGCTGCTCTTCCTCCCGGGGAAGGACTGCCCGTTCCATGATCTCGCCATCACGGTTGACAACTCCATTGTGTCCTCCTCCCAGAGTGCTAAGAACCTTGGCGTGATCCTGGACAACACCCTGTCGTTCTCAACTAACATCAAGGCGGTGACCCGTTCCTGTAGGTTCATGCTCTACAACATTCGCAGAGTACGACCCTGCCTCACGCAGGAAGCGGCGCAGGTCCTAATCCAGGCACTTGTCATCTCCCGTCTGGATTACTGCAACTCGCTGTTGGCTGGGCTCCCTGCCTGTGCCATTAAACCCCTACAACTCATCCAGAACGCCGCAGCCCGTCTGGTGTTCAACTTTCCCAAGTTCTCTCACGTCACCCCGCTCCTCCGCTCTCTCCACTGGCTTCCAGTTGAAGCTCGCATCCGCTACAAGACCATGGTGCTTGCCTACGGAGCTGTGAGGGGAACGGCACCTCCGTACCTTCAGGCTCTGATCAGGCCCTACACCCAAACAAGGGCACTGCGTTCATCCACCTCTGGCCTGCTCGCCTCCCTACCTCTGAGGAAGTACAGTTCCCACTCAGCCCAGTCAAAACTGTTCGCTGCTCTGGCACCCCAATGGTGGAACAAACTCCCTCACGACGCCAGGTCAGCGGAGTCAATCACCACCTTCCGGAGACACCTGAAACCCCACCTCTTTAAGGAATACCTAGGATAGGATAAAGTAATCCTTCTAACCCCCCCCCCCCCTTAAAAGAGTTAGATGCACTATTGTAAAGTGGTTGTTCCACTGGATATCATAAGGTGAATGCACCAATTTGTAAGTCGCTCTGGATAAGAGCGTCTGCTAAATGACTTAAATGTAAATGTAAGAAGGAAAGGCAAATGGAGACATTAGATAGCTCATCTCATCTTCGATCATCATGCAGTGACAAACTTCAATAGCATTGTTATTAGACAGCAAAATCAGGGGAGAGCGCGAACGCAGTCCCCAACTACCAGAAATTATGCAATCGAGATTTCCACATTTGAGAAATTCGCAGGGGTCAGCACAGCCCGAGTGCAATGGCTGAGCCTCACCCTGGGTGAACCGCCTTCTTGATCACAGTATCTCCCTTGCCAGGTAAGTATGAGTTGTACACATCGGTGGAGGAGTACTGATTCAAGTGCAAATGTTTTTGGATAATGGTTATCACTTTGGCCCCTGATAATAAGGCATCATATCGACCAAGTTTTAATCACGTTTATGAATACAGTTGTGGAGAGAGCGGTGGAGAAGCGATGCATTTTGTTTTACTTGGTTGTATCACTGTCCGCCTCTTTTCCCATCATGCAACACGGTAGAAATTATCTTTACGTTGACGTTTTAATATCTACACATCTGTCTGATATCACAAAAGTATGCGATGTACTAAAATGCTGAAATCACGTTCGTGCACATATAGCCAAACGAATGACACCATTTCTGGTGTTTCGTAGCATTCCAGGAATTGTAGGTATTTCGTCGTTTTCTGAAGCTTGTGTTCTGCGCTCAGTAAAACATGCTGCAATTACACCATTGACCACTGGGTGGTTTACGAACCCCAGAATATTTTTCATAATTTGAATACTGAGTAATTTAGCTGGCCCAATCTTCTGTTTCGTTGTTGCAATAAAATGTTCACTAGGCCGATATTTTTGTGCAATGTCATTGCAAAGAGCCAACAATTTGATTGCGAGTAGATCAAATATTTTCAAACAAGGGACAATGTCTGATTGTTTTTACTTTCAACACTGTTATATCCCCGGGTAGGGAGTGCACTGCTCCTGGAGGTACTGGATTTGTGAAAATAACAGACAAAACCAATGACTTCTGACAATACATTTCAACAGTTCACCATCTAGCTATCATACAGCACTTTTGTTTTAGCATTAACTGAAACAATAAGAATAAACTCAAAAGGGACACTGCAAACAAAGGATGCCTATTCCCATAATCAGTTTAATATCGAAGTATTACTGTGCATGTAAACATATTTGTAAATAACCTCACAATGTTAAACAAATGCGACCGAGGTAAAGACAGATTCAGGTTGGATATTCAATGGATATTTGTGCTTTCAAACCTCAATAGCTTTCAAACCACTTGAGCCACAGACTCCAAATAAGTGTCATGATTTTGGAAAAATTGCCTTATTAAAAAGTCTTATTTCCACATTTTGGATATTTCCAAAGCTAATAAACATGTGGAAATGTGAGCAGCATTTTGTATTCCTAGTTGAATTAGTTAGGGAGCGTAAAACAAAGTACAAACTTTTTTTACATATGAATTTCAATAGCTCCTTGGTCATGTGACCTACTGACTTCAAACAAGGTTCAGAATGTCCACTCAGTGGGCCTACACGTTGCACACCCTTTAGTTTGTCCATTTTAATCTCACAAGATTTTAAATAATTTTTTCAAACTTTCTAATTTGTGACCTACTGACCTCAAACTACTTTCAGAATGTCCACTGACTGGTGGAGACGGCGCCGTGAGGCGTCCAGTGCGGTGAAACAACCGATCCCGGAGAAGTTGGCGGAAGCCCCGGGGAGAGTTCTCTTTTCTTTGTGAAGGGATAGGCGCCCTGGAATGGGTTTGCCCCAAGAGAGGGGCCCAAGCCCTGGAAAGCGTTGCGGTTCTGGTGGCGTCCGGTGAGCTTTCGCTGGCCCTTGAAAATCTGGGGGAGAGGGTGTAAATCTCGCACCGGGCCATACCCATATACGCAGCAGGTCTCCAAGGTGAACATCCTCTGGCATGTTAGAACAATGTAGGTAAGGGAAGTCGGCAAGTCAGATCGTAACAAGGACTGGGTCGGTCGGGCTGAGGTGTGAAGCGGGGCTTGAGCCGCGGCTGGGGGAGCAGTTGCTCTGTCGGCCTCCTCTTGCCACCGTTGGAAGTTTGTTGAGCAGCCCATCTCGCGGTATATCGTGCATGGTCTCGCAAGGGGCTACGTGCGGGGGTTCGTCGGGGTGGTGTCCGTCAGTGTGCCGAAAGAGGACCGGGGGAGGTTCTCGCTACGGCGCTTGCCGGCCCCGTTCGCGCTGGGTCACCAGTGGGTTGCATCGGCCAGCGCCTAGCAGCTTACTTAGAACTGGTGCGGACCAGGGGAATCCGACTGTTTAATTAAAACAAAGCATTGCGAAGGACCGAGCTGGGTGTTGACGCGATGTGATTTCTGCCCAGTGCTCTGAATGTCAAAGTTAATAAATTCAATGATGCGCTGGTAAACAGAGGGAGTAACTATAACTCTCTTAAGGAGTCCTTAGCCTTAGTAAGGGAGATAATGAGGTAGCCCTATAGCAGGGCTCTTCCAATCCCTCTCTGTATGTCACCTGTTTACAGGTGTCGCTAACGATGCAATCCAAACAGGAGTTACCTCGGTACTAGTCCGCACTCAGAGAGTCCTGCAGATGGTGACAGCTGTTGATCATTAAACGGAAGGCGGCAGTCGGTCCTGGAATATGGGGCTTTCGGTCAAGCATGAAAATGTGAGGGCGGTTCCACCAGACTCAATTATTTGCCGTGGGGCTCTTGTAAATTAATCCTGACCTTGACAGGAAGCCAATCAGAGAATGATGGCTCGAACGCATCCCTGGCTTTGGCTGTGAAGGGGGAGTTGTCCTGGGAGACGGCTGATGAAAGTGTCCTACTGGCATCAGTCTGATCACAGAGCGGCTGTGGTGAAACGTTTAATCACTCGTCCCCCGTATATTTAGCTAACTCTAAACCGCGAAGGTTTGAATCGAATGCTGGCTTCGGCTGGACCCGCTAACAGTGGAGCACTAAATAGAGATGGAATGTGCTTAGCGGTTATGGAGACTGCCAGGTCTCAGGTCCGCCTGGGTGCGGGACTCTACACATTCTATGTGGGAGCTCTTCTTGCCGCCCCTCTCCTGATTGCCACTGCATGTTTGTGGGGAACCTGGTGCTAAAATCACTCGTAGACGACCTGATTCTGGGTCAGGGTTTCGTACGTAGCAGAGCAGCACACTCGCTGCGATCTATTGAAAGTCAGCACTCGGTCCAAGCTTTTGACGGGGACGGAAAGCATCTTCCTCCACCATCCTTCTTTACTTATGGGTTACCAGGTGCACGCAGAAGGGCCAGGGTCCAGAAGCCAGACACAGAATGTGAGAGAGCCCAGGCAGGCGGGTAGAAGGCATAAGACATTGACATGGGGCTCTGGATAGGTAGGGGACTAGGTGGTGGTCGCCCATCTGCCGGGGCCCGTCCTCTGGTGGCACTGTGAGTCAGGTTGGGACTCGCTGTAGAAGTTAAAGGGTCACCAGGTGCACAAGGAGGCCTCCATCAAGGCGAGGGGAACTCAGAGTCTGAGCAGGGGCAGCCGGACTAGGGGTTGGAGTGGGGACTTAGTCTCTGAGTGGAATAAAGCGGGCGGGTCACGAGGTGCACAGAGCCCTTTTCAGGTTACCAGGCGCACAGAGTCTGTTTTGGGTTACCAGGTGCATGTGGTTCCTGACAGCAGGAATATAGACGTCTTAGTGTCCGGGGAGGGGTGCGGGTGCCCCGGTTCACCTGGTGGGCAAGGTTATGGAGATGGCTGAGCCCCGGCCGGGATGCGGTGATGAGTGATGCCCAGTGAGAGGGGTGTTGACTGGGAAGGGAGAGTAGGTGTGGAGGCCTGGAGGTCTGTAGTTCCAGGGAGTAAGCTATACACTCTCAGGCCCAGGGAGAGGGCAGGCAGGTGGGCAGGGAGTGTAGGCCTAGAGGCCTGGAGTCAGAGGTCACCAGGTCAATGGGGGCCTGCCTGGAGGTCAGGAAGGCCTTAGGGAGAAGGCCCAAGTGAATAGGTGTGTGAGTAACACTGTCCGTCAGGGTAACAGAGCAGGCATTTCATGTAAAGTCATGTGAGATGAAAATGGACAAACAAAAGGGTGTGCCATGTATAAGGCTAGTCAGTGGATATTCTGAAAGTAGTTTAAGGGTTGTAGGTCACATGACCAGGGAACTAATTAAATTTAAAAAGTAAAAGAATTCATGTAAAACCACATGAGATGAAAATGAACAAACTAAAGGGTGTGCAATGTGTAGGCCAACTATGTGTACATTCTGAACCTTGGTTGAGTTCAGAATGACCAAGGAGCTATTGAAATTAGAAAGTTTGAAAAAGTCATGTAAAATCTTATGAGATGAAAATGGACAAACTAAAGAGTGTGCTGTATAGAAGGGTAGTCAGTGGACATTCTGAACCTTGGTTGGGGACAGGTCACATGACCAAGAAGCTATTGAAATTCAAAAGTTTGAAAAATGAATGTAAAAACGTGTGAGATGAAAATTGACAAACTAAAGGGTGTGCAATGTGTAGGCCCACTGAGTGTACATTCTGAACCTTGATTGAGATCATTAGGTTACATGACCAAGGAGTTATTGAAATTCAAATGTAAAAAAGTTTGTACTTTGTTTATGCTCCCTAACTAATTAAACTAGGAATACAAAATGCTGCTCACATTTCCACGTTTATTATCTTGGGAAAGCGAATTAATGTCCAAATCGTGAAAATAAGGCCTGTGCAATGTTGTGTGCAATTTTTCCAACATCATGATACTTATTTGCAGTCTGTGGCTCAAGTGGTTTGAAAGCTATTGAGGTTTAAAAGCGCAAATATCCATTGAATATCCCATTTTAAACTGTCTTTACCTTGGTACAACTGCAGGGGTTCAGCCACAAGTTTGGTTTGTTTACAAATCGAATGCATATAGCATGTTCAATCTGTAAACTTTGACAAACAGGCAATACTCACATTTCTGTAGCTATGTTATAACTAAATGCATCGATTTAGTGCATGATTATCAGCTTAATGCCCCCGTTCACATGCTAGTCCAAACTAAGGTCCGCGGTGAGTCTGTGTAAATTATGCGATTTGTGATTTCATGGGGAGCAACAGGCAGGTAGAGTGGGGCAAGGTGAGATTGGGCCAGGCACATCCAGGTGTAAGTAAAAAATACCCGGAAAGCCAACAAATAAAACACAGTAGAAAATATACTGATGAAAATCCTGGTTCTTTCAATCACATTCATGTCTCTACTCAGCCTGTCTTCCTCCCTTTCTATCTGTCTTGATTTGACTTATCACTAGTGAAGTGCCACATTGTATCAAATCAATCAACTGGATCTGTTCCGAAGCTGTCTTTTGCGAACAGGAAACATTTGATCAACTAGCCTATTCCAGGTCCAGAGTTCCCTGCGCCAGTGAGCTCGGTACAGACAGCTGTTTTTGCACAAGGGGGAAAAAAAGGTATTTTATGATGTTTACACTTTGTAAAGGGAAAAAAAAATGACTGAGAAGCTCAGCCTATTAGTGGTGACTAGTGTCCACTGTACGTATACTTCGTATTTTGGAGAATTTAGTTCGTCAAACGGGAACTTTTGACATACTAACTATATCCATACTATGACCAATAAGCATACTATATACTAAATTAACGTCACTAATAGTACGGTTAGTATAAGTATTCGAACACAGCTGAAGACAATCAGAAATAATTTAAAAAATGTTTTATATATATATTGTAATGAAACAGCAGGGAGCAGGGAGCAGGTCTCGAACCCTCGACCTTCTAGCCCGAGGTCCGGCGCGCTATCGACTGTGCCGCAAAAGCATGCTCCAGTGGCAGAGCTACTCGAGGAGGGTTGCCATGTTCCCGGTTTCACTGACATATTGGACTACCTTAAACGATGAGGGTTGGGGCCAATGCTGTTGGTGGCTAACGTAAACTCACGTAAACTCGTACATCGCCTTGGTCCGTACAATTGACCTTATTTTAGGGCCCCAAAAACGTAATACTTCCAGATCAACTGTAATTTCAATACCATTGTAAAGCACAATTTCTCCCCTTTTCAACAGAATTCATGCCGAGACCTTCACGCTGCCCGTTTCTACATAATTCAAGAAGGCAATGAGCTCCTTCTGGTCTTTTTAAACATAGAGGGTGGGGAAGCGAAACTAATGCGTTATAGTGAGAAGGACAGATGTCGTGTGGGAAAATTGCTTTTTTCACTCGATCTGTCCAACTTATCACCTTATCGCCTCTAAAATGTACATAAAACACGATAAAGAGTTTATATAATGTGTCATTACATACCTATTTGAAGGTTTGTGTCGAATTTGAATCGGGTTTTTAGGGCATTGTGAGGGTTGAAAATATGCTTGGCCTATCATGGGGGTGTCTGTGTGTGCTGGAAGTAACATTTTGCAACATATGGTGTTACTAGCGGGAAGGCTGTGGTTAACCTTGAGCGGGAACAGTATGTTAAATGAGGACACATACATAGAAAACAATGTTGCAAGGCGGGAACAGTATGTTGAGCTATTGACACGTGCATAGAAAACAATGAGGTAATCTGCAACGCCGGACAGCTGGAGAGCCTGGGGGCTGGGACCAGCCTGTGCGCCAACGATAGGCTGAGTAAGTCTAAACCACACTCAGCCTCTACTCTGACAGACCAGCTCAGAAGCGGGAACTATTTCTGTCAGAATATATAAGAAGAACTTTGTAAGAATAAGTTAGTTCTCTGTTCTGCCCTGCGAGGTGTTACAGTGAACCTGTATATATGAAAATTGCATTTACCATTTATCGCTTGACTAATAATAAAAAACATAGAAGATTCTCAGTGACTCTGCATCAAGCATCACATTTATCCTGATACCAGATTTGATTGACACAACCCTAACAGGCGGTGATAAAGTGATCTTAAACAGCGGCTTTGAGAATGATGATCGCATGCAATGACGAAAAAAATAACTAGGTATCCCCCCTTACCCCGTCACTGTCCATTTCTTGTTTTTAAACGATGAGAGAAGTGCTACACCTGGTGGAGAGAGATTGTAAGACAGAAATAGTTGCTTTATGCGTGCTGTACGTTACGACATGACACGTCAAGATGTAATGGGGGGTCAGTTTTTTCAACTTTTCTCCAATACTATAGACCCATTACCATGTCGATCAACGCTTGAATAGAAACCTAGTTCACACCCCCGATTTTGAAGTCAACACAGTCGATACAGTCCCATTAGTTTTCTTTGTAGCCCCGTTTGAATGTCGCGGTTACGCACATTTGTACGGAATGGGGTGAGTTTACGTTAGCTGACCATCTTGCTCAATATCCTAGTGGCATGTTAGCTAAAACTCTTAAAATATTAGCCTAGCTAGCTAGCTAAACAATGTAAGTTATCTATATTCAGATTTCATACCAGTATTCACCTAGCCCTAGTAGCTATTTCCAAATCATTGTTTGATATTCATGTTGCTCATTAAAACGCAAGCACAATAGCTTTTTAAATGTTTTCTTTTACAAGTAGCAATCACTTGTACCCCCTCTGCTTACCTCATCAGACCGGCAGTGGGAGGCTCCAGGTGAGCTGTTATGAAAAGGTTATAACCACTCCCTACTGAATAAACTTAATTCCAGATTCTCAGGATTTTAACAAATTTATAAAACATAGACAAACAGTATTTAAATTGTACAGATATACTTTTTTCTGCCAGACAGTCACCCTTTTATGTGCATCCAATCTTCAACTTGGCCCATTTGTAATGTTCAGTAAAAAAGTGAATAAGCTTAATTCCGAAACACCTCTTTAGCTGTTCACTTGTAATACAAATACATTAAATATACAGTACCAGTCAAAAGTAGGTTGGGTGATTGTGGAGGCCAAGGTCATCTGATGCAGCACTGCCATTTCTCTTTGCTTAATTGAGCTGTTCTTGTGGACTTGGTCTTTTACCAAATATGGACTTGGTCTTTTACCAAATAGGGCCATCTTCTGTATAACAACCCTACCTTGTCACACCAAACTGATTGGCTCAAATGCATTACGAAGGAAAGAAATTCCACAAATTAACAAGCCACACCTGTTAATTGAAATGCATTCCAGGTGACTTACCTCAAAGCTGTTTGAGAGAATGCCAGGAGTGGGCAAAGCTGTCAAGGCAACGGGTGGCTACATCAAATAATCTCAAATATTTAGATTTGTTTAACACTTTTGGTTACTACATGATTCCATGTGTTATTTCATAGTTTATCTTCACTATTATTCTAGAATGTAGAAAATAGTAAAAATAAAGAAAAACCCTGGAATGAGTGTCCAAACTTTTGACTGGTAGTGTATATTTGAAATCGGACAGGGTTCAGTTATAAAGCAACTTTATTTTTTAAAGACTGTCTCCAGCATCTTGTATTTATTTATTGACAATAAGAATTGTTAACCCCAATTGTGACCCGACCATAAAATATTATATTTAGTATGTCGCCTCTCCCAAATTGTCAGACTTCATATTCCTACCTTTTAGTTTAAGACAGGTGTAGAGTCTCAATTTGCACATTATGAAATCAATGTATAGCCTACACAGGCAGCAAAAGGAACACAGTACCAAACAAACATTGGTTGGTTTTAAAAATAAAAGGTAGCGATAATCTCAATTAAGACTTAATTACACAAAACAAATTGGGTGAGGGAGCTTATGAAGGAACCAGCGCTGTCAACTCTTATTGGAACACATGCACACAAAAAAGTAGTCCATGTACATTACACACACACACACACACACACACACACACACAGAGTCTGGGGATTCACACAGGGACATGCAGCCCTCAGGATGCAGCAGGGAGAAAGTGCAACTCAGAAGGAGACACTGGCCCGGTCTCAAATTAAAGCCTATTCCCCCCATTGTGCACTACCAGAGCACTTAGTGCACTTTTTTTGAGCTGAGCCCCAAGTGGAGTGCACTATATGGGGAATAGGGTTTCATTTGATATCTGCCTACTATAATTGTGCTCAGTTTGAAATGCTATAACTCCCCAGTCCATGACCAGAGTGAAGGCCCATAGCCATCCAGTCAGTGACTACATGTTCAGCACTACAGTGGAGTTGTCCAGTCAGTGACCAGAGCTCAAGCTCTACAGTTGTCCACATTTGGTGATGACAATCTTCTTGCTGGGTTTGCCAGTCTTGGTGCCCAGCTCTCCCATGCTGCGGACCACATCCATGCCCTCTCTGACGAAGCCAAAGGCCACGTGTTTGAAGTCCAGGTGCTCAGCCTTCTTCAGTGTGATGAAGAACTGGGAGTTGTTGGTGTCTCGGCCTTGGTTGGCCATGGACAGCAGCCCCGGACCCGTGTGGCGCACATCAAAGTTCTCGTCCTCGAACTTGTTCCCGTAGATGGACTTCCCTCCTGTCCCGTCCTGGTTGGTGAGGTCACCACCCTGAGTAGACAGAAATATGTTAGGAAAGACTTATCTGATGTGTCCCTATGAAGATACAGATAAAAGCAAAATTAGATAGAGCTGTGGTTTGCAAACTGTTTTTGTGTTCCAAGAGGCACTGACTGACCTAGTTGGGAAACATGGTATTGAAGGTTATGAAAGCACGTTGGTGGTTCTGAGTATTGTCTGGTTTCAGTTTAACCTGGCCATCACTAGTTAACAGTCATAAACCACACACTCCTATAATTTATCTTCTTAAAATCTGATTTTAAACCCAACAACAACCTTATATTAAGACCAAAAAGCAAATGTGTTTTTTCACGATAGACAATTTAGACTTTGTGGCTGTGTTATTTAATGGAAACTGTCCAACCCCCCACCGGCACTCCCCCCTCACCTGACACATGAAGTCCGGTATGATCCTGTGGAAGACAGAGTTGCGCAGCCCGAAGCCATTCTGTCCTGTACACAGCGCTCTGAAGTTCTCAGCCGTCTTGGGGACAATGTGAGAGAACAGTTCTATGGTGACCATTCCCAGGGGCTCGTCGTCAGCGGAGATGGAGAGGTACACCTGGGGGCAGAGTTTCATATACATTATTTTACAGGCCATAATTTTAGTACAACACCCAACAAATGATTTTAGGTAGAGGGGACAAAAGTCGTAGGCTAGGCGCTCCACCTATACAATAGCAGGCACGGGAAAAACACTGACCTGGGGGTTGGTGTCTCTGGAATGTTCCTGGACCCTGGACATCTGGGGGGAGAGGGCCGAGGCCTCTGATTGGCTCATACGGCTCTGACACTCACAGAAGGTCTTCCTGAAACACTCAGCCAGCTCTGCTGTCTTGAACTTGGCTGCCAACTGCTCCACCTTACCCTCGCCCTCTGGAAAGAACACAGGATCAATACATTTATCAATTCATCAACTATATACAGTGGGCAAAAAAAGTATTTAGTCAGCCACCAATTGTGAAAGTTCTCCCACTTAAAAAGATGAGAGGCCTGTAATTTTCATCATAGGTACACTTCAACTATGACAGACAAAATGAGAAAAAAAATCCAGAAAATCACATTGTAGGATTTTTAATTAATTTATTTGCAAATTATGGTGGAAAATAAGTATTTGGTCAATAACAAAAGTTTCTCAATACTTTGTTATATACCCTTTGTTTGCAATGACAGAGGTCAAACGTTTTCTGTAAGTCT
Organism: Salvelinus fontinalis; assembly: GCF_029448725.1. Taxonomy (NCBI): domain Eukaryota; kingdom Metazoa; phylum Chordata; class Actinopteri; order Salmoniformes; family Salmonidae; genus Salvelinus; species Salvelinus fontinalis. The sequence goes on from NC_074687.1 coordinate 17,334,094, forward strand.
TCACAAGGTTTTCACACACTGTTGCTGGTATTTTGGCCCATTCCTCCATGCAGATCTCCTCTATAGCAGTGATGTTTTGGGGCTGTATATTTACATAGCACTGTGTTTGGCGGAGCTGTGTGTAGACCTACCTGCAAAGTCGGTAGCGGTCCAGACGAGGGCTTGGTTGGAGGTGTTCATGGGTTTGAGCTCCATGCTCTGGCAGATGGTGTGATTGGCACACACCTTTAGCACCTGCTCCCTCCTCATCAGCACCCGGTAGAACCTCTTATCGGGGTGGAAGAGGATCTTGATGTCTCCCACACCTCTCTCCTTCCACTGGCCCAGGTCTCTCTCCCAGCGGTACAGCTTGGTACGCTCCTTAAACAGGATCTCCTCATCCTCCTCCCCTGACTTAGTCTCCACCTGGACAACACAGTTAGGCGCAGGTTAATCAGGAGGGTGTAAGTTTACAGAACTTGTATAGAAATGTATCAAATAGAACAGGCAAGATTCTCTGTCACAGATAGAATGTGGAGTCATGACAGCTCTAGACCAAGCCTCCACCTAAAACACATTTACAGTGAATTATAATGACAATGTGGAGTCTCTGCTTGGCATTCAGCATTAAGGAGATAGATTGGGGGCAAGGCCCTGTAATAGCCTAGCGTCCTGTTGAGGGGGTGTACTTGTACATCAAGCTGCATCACGCTTCAGCAAACAGGTGATAGGCTCCTGTACCTATGAGCTGTTCCAGCTCGCACAAGCCAAGGCTACTTTACTTTATAATGATCACATTCCCAGTAAGGTTAAGTGGAATTAGATTAGTAGCAGTGTATTGATAAGTACCTCTGGTAGGGTGACTATGGGATCAAAGTGAATTTCCACATTATTAGCGTCCTCTTCATGACTCCTCTCCTCCCCTCCTTCAGTTTTGGGTGGGGCTGCAGCTCCAAACAACGTAGCCCCGGCATTCGCCCACGAGAAGTTAGAATCTAACAAGGAAACATTTTAAAAGTTAACTGAAATGCTTGTTTTCACTTAAAACACAGCTCACAGTTGTGTCATGGAAACTTGTAAAACCTTAAAATTAAGCACATATTGAATTTGCTTCATTTAACTGTAGAAGTGCCAACCTTGTTTTCCGAAGGCGAATTCACCCCCGGTGTTCTGTGCCAGATCAGCGAAGGAGATCCCTTCCCCTCCCAGATCACTGAAGCCCAAGGAGCCAAATGAGTTTGGAGCATCTGTAAAGGAGAAATAAAGGATGAGAAGACAGGTTGCTGTACTGGTGTCAGAAGTGAGACTGTGCTGCTGTGAGTACATTGAATGTATTCACAAGAGGGACATGCTCTTCCTGATCAGTGTAGAATGCAAAGGGCTCTGCAATGATAAATATCTCATACCCTGAGTAACGGTTGTAGTAAATGTCGACATGGAGTCCGGCTCCGAGGTCTTCTTGGTAGACAGGTCTATGGGGCTGCTGCTGGTAGATGCAGGAGTAGAGTCTGACTGATCTGGAGCCTGCTTACCACTGCTGGCTGCAGGGTTTGGAGTTTGACAAGAAACACAACTGCTTGCAGACTCCTCATTTCTAACAAGACATGCGTCACACTCCCACTGCCCTGGCTTTTTGACAAACTGTGCACCAAATCCAAATGAGGCAGTCACCAAAGCTGGGGCACTAGCAGCAGGTTTTGCTGAAGGGTTTGAAGTTTGAGCCTGCTCCCCGCTGCTGGAGACCGCAGTCTGAGACTGTGTTGGAGTGGAGTCTGACTGATCTGGAGTCTGCTGGACCTCTGCCTCCTGGATGGTTACCGACTGAGCTAGGAACTCAGCCTCTGCTGCAGAGGACTGAACCTCTGCCTCAGACAGATCTGGAACCTGTACCTGGCTGCTGGGGGACTGGTCTCGGAACTGTTGTTCTGGCACTGTATCGCCGGTGCTGGAGGACACAGCCTCAGATGAAACAGGGTGTGCGCTTCTCTCTGCGTCCTGAAACACAACCAAAACATCAATATTTGCTTGAGAGAACTATAGTAGTTTAAATTTCTTATATCCTAATGCCACATAAGATGTTCATCTACGTGTGCAAACAAATGAATATATTATGGAAGTCTCTTGTGCTTTGCATACCTCTGTCTTGACGTCCTCTGGCTCGTCTTTCTCTGCCTTGCCGCCTACACCACAAAAAGTTGGAGGCAGCTGCAGCGGCTTGGCTTTCTGCTCCTCATCTGGAGTAGACCTCTTCTCCAACACCACCTCAACCTCCGGGTACAGACCCTCAGCACCTATCTCAGCCTGAGCTGCTGAGAGGAGGTTATTGGAGAGGCAACATTTGAGGAGAAATTTCACCAACCTATCAATGGCTATTCATACTGCTCTCTATAGCCACTTTGGCTATGAAACTTACCAGAACTTGCAGCCTTTCTCTCAGGAGGATCCTGGTACAGTTTTCCATTCAGCGCTTTAACTGCAGTCTCAAAGTCCTCATCTGCAACACAAACTAACGTTAGCAACACGGTCAACTACAACGCGTAAACCTTTGCTCATACAAGTAGAAAAGTTTTGCAAGAGAGCGTTGGTGTCATTTCTCACCGTCCGTCTGGTCGTCACTAGTGTTTCCTGGTTCGTTCTGGTAGCAGAAGAAGGTGAGAGGCAGCAGGAGTTCCCTGGCCAAAGCAGCCTGCTCCACAGTCGGCTGCCTCTCGTACACCACCTCCACCTCACTGTCATCATCAGGCTTTGCCTGGGGGGGTGCTATAACACAACACAAAGAGTGAGGCAACTCAGGAGACCCCCTTCCTACAGAACAGATGTTGAAGGCAGTAACAGAAGGATACAACTTTATTTACCTCCAAGGTGAATTTGCATAATATAATCCCAAATTACTGTACAATAAATGGATCTACAGAACATTTTAAGACTTGACTCAACTATGCTGCAAGGTTGTTTGGCTGTAAGGCAGACAGGCTAACATTTAATATCCTAAAAATTGTTCACCTGCAAAAAAGTCACAAAACCATTTCACTAAGGAGGTAGTTGCATGTCTAGGGTTAGTTCCAAACCGAAACACATGCATCTCAAAAATATTGACATCGTGCATTTCACCACACCAAGCAAGCAGTCTCATATCTCTGAGAATGCGTTAACTATTGCAGAAATGAATCTCGAAGGCATCAAACATTAGAACCATGGATCTACAGTATACTGTACACGAGGCCAACAATAGAGGATTCCAGTTACCATTTCCTACTGGTTCTCTAAAACCAATTAGCTTAATATAAACATCCCCATAAAAATCTGTCCGTTTAAGCTAGAGACACTAAAAGTATGTGGACACCCCTTCAAGTTAGTGGATATTGCTATTTCAGCCACACCCATTTGACAGGTGTATAAAAATTGAGCACAAAGCCATGCAATCTTCATAAACAAATATTGGCAGTAGAATGGTCTGTACTGATGAGCTCAGTGACTTTCAACGTGGCACCCGGTCAACTTTAAGTGCTGTTATTGTGAAGTGGAAACATCTAGGATTAACAACGGCTCAGCTGCGAAGTGGTTGGCCACACAAGCATAGTGCCAACAGTAAAGTTTGTGGGAGGAGGAATAATGGTCTAGGGCTATTTTCCATGGTTCCAGTGAAGGATACTCTAATGCTACTGCTTAACATTACATTCTAGACAATTCTGTGCTTCCAACTTTGTGGCAACAGTTTGGGGAAGGCCTTTTCCTGTTTCAGCATGACAATGCCCCCGTGCAAAAAGAGAGGTACATACAGAAATGGTTTGCCGAGATCGGTGTGGAAGAGCTTGACTGGCCTGCACAGAGCCCTGACCTCAACTCATCGAACACCTTTGGGATGAATTGGAACGCCAACTGCGAGCCAGGCCTAATCGTCCAACATCAGTGCCCGACCTCACTAACGCTCGTGGCTGAATGGAAGCAAGTCCCCGCAGCAACATTCCAACATCTAGTGGAAAGCCTTCCCAGAAGAATGGAGGCTGTTGTAGCAGCAAAGTGGGGACCAACTCCATATTAATGCCCATGATTTTGGAAGGAGATGTTCGACGAGCAGATGTCCACATACACTACATGACCAAAAGTATGTTTTCTTTCATTGATGCGTCTCAATCTGCAACCCACTGCATCCACTTATGTTGCAGTTCCGCATCTGCGGTGAAAGGTGACAGAGAGTGGTGTTTGGCCTACAAACTATTGTAGACCAAAGCTGACTCTTATGAATACGATGGTGTTCTCCGTTTTGCTCTACGACCCCCACAAGCATCTTGGGACTCGTCTGAAGTCGGTACAGCCGATCTAACAACTTCTGTCTGTAGCGTCCGGACAGTTTGGGCTACATACTAATATAACCACTCTGTGGAAAGGTGAGACACGAACATGTCGGGTTTTTTTGCTCTAGGATGGCCACAGCCCTTACAAGACTTCTCCGAAGGTCCCCCGGTACCAGTTGAAAAAAATTAATATTAGTATATAGACACTGTTTAGTGACAAAAATAAGGGGTTAAATAGATTTACATTTTTTTACATTTAAAAAAAAAAAGTTTCCTGATCTTTCTTATTTCTCTCAGATATAGGACAGACACATTGTACCATGTAGTAAAGCTGTTATTCTGTGTGTTTGTATGGGGCTAATAGCAGGCCAAATCAAATTTGATAAATTGTTTCATATTTTGATACTTCAAGCGTGCATAAAATTCAAAATAAAATAAAATAATCTTTGGTATGACCTTAATAGATGACCATCCAGTGGTAGAAAAATAAACGCTTGTAACATACAGCAGCACATTCTACCTGGGTTTGAAATCTTGGACATACTGGAAATCTCTGGAACGAACCGGACCAGACAAGGTGTTGCCTTTCACACTGTTGCTACCCATCCTGGACTAAAAATGTGTGTGACGTTGAAGTGTGTGTGTGTGTGTGACAGTACATTCCTGTCAGGAAGCATGGCTGGAATCTCCCCGTGTCTCCTTTCAACAGAGGGAGAAGAACTCTATCATGTCCAATACTCCACTGGCCGCTACCAGGAACTTAGTCCTTTCACCTTTCTATTAGCTAAACAGCTTGTCTAACTTTTATTCGCAGTAAGCCTAACAAGCAAAGTTTGAAATGTGTTCCACCCTCTTGTAGCTTTAGTGACACTTGTCAAGGAGTGCCCTCAAACTCAACTCTGGACCTCAAAGCCAGTTCCACTGCATTTTTTTATTGTCCCCCTCTATAATCAGGGACTGATTTAGACCTGGGACACCAGGTGTATGCAATGAATTACCAGGTAGAAGAAAAAAAAACAGCAGTCTCTGGATCTTGTAAGGTAAGCGTTGAATACCCCTGCTTTAGAGTAACAGTAACTCTTGAGTATCAGATGGCATGCAGCTCGTTAGGTTATTGTACTAAAGGTTTGTATGTTCCACTCGTTGCATGCGGGTTAAGACCGGCTACAAAGCAGGCCCAGCCAGGTGACAACTGTGTAGGTGACGTGTCACAGCACACACACAGTGCAGTGACAGAGTACCTGGGGGCTCAAATTGGGTGGATGAGGTGCTGGTCCAAAAAGCCATTGGGTTATCTTTGAAAAGCCTAAAATCCAATCCTACAAAATAATGGTTGGCAGGTGAGACAGGCTGAAATTGGGGGGGGGGGGGGTTGGATTAAGGTATTAAAGTGTGTCTTCAGTGAGATTCAAGTTGAACATCATTAGATTATCTAAGTGTAATGGATTCTACAATCGTTCTATATTCTGTCCTGTCTCCATCTGCCTTCATGAAGATGTAGCCTGCTATAATTCTTTGAAAATGGAGTGACTGCATTATCCTTAGGGGATTTGATTACTAGGCAAGTGTACAGTACAAGTGTACTGGATTATATAATTGATTACATCTGCTATCATATTTAAACTATATCATTAAATTACAAGGGTGAGGAAGTATATGTAAATTAGTCTAGTGGGAGTGACTGGGTTAAGTTCGGTTCTGCTAACACAGTGTGGGCTGGTGGAAGAAGCAATGAGATGAACCAATGGGACATGACTGGAATCACAACGGGGTCAAATTGTGTGATAACTCCATTGTGGGAGGGGGGGGGGATCACCATTCAAAAACAAGCAGTTCACACTGAACCACAAGATCAACAAAATCAACTAAGAAAGGATAACAATAAAAGGCTTACCCTTTTCAGGGATTTTGAATGCAGGTGAGGGCTGGGAGGTCCAACCGCTGTCTTTAGCCTTGGAGCTTTCTGAAGAACCATCCTCCTTGGACAACGGGAGGCTACTGCCAAATATCTTCTGGAGAGAGTCGGTTCCGAAGAGGAACTTGGGAGGAGACATCACCATCTTAGAGGGGTTGAGAGGGCTGTGTGGTGTGGAAGTGGAGGCCTTGCTGTCAGGGGTGTGGAAAGTCTCAGAAGACAGCTCTGTCCGTTCTCTGGTGGTCTCCTCCAGGATGGCCACAGCAGCCTGTCCACACACTGTCATCCCTGGAGCTGTTGCTACCTCCTGAGGGGTCTCACAGGAGGCTATGGGAGTAACCAGAATCTCATTCTTTTGGGCGGTTTTAGCCTCGTCAAAGACGTCTCTGAAAGAGTTGGCCACATCCTGCAGTTTAAACCTCACTGCTAACTGCTCCACATTTCCCTCAGCTACCTCAGCAAAGTCAATGGCACTCCAGACCCAGGCCTTCTCAGCACCCTTCATGGGCTCCAACTTCATAGAAGACGTGACCCAGTGGTTTGCGCAGATCTTCAGGACTTGGTCCCGCCTCATGAGGAGTCTGACTCGTTTGGTGTCGTAGTTCTGCAGTATCTTAAGGTCTCCAATGCCCCGCTCTTTCCACTGGTTCAGGTCTTTGTCATAGCGGTACAGCTTTGCTCTGTGGCTGAAACACACATTTTCATTCTCCTCTCCAGTGGAGATCTCCACCAGGTCTGGCAGGGGAACCACAGGCTCAAAATACAGGCCGTCCCGCTCCTCCTCCTGGGTCACGTCTTGCTCCTCGTCCACAGACACCCCGCTTTGGTTCAGCTTGGCCGGAGACTTGGTAGGACTGACGACAGGCTGGAAGCTGAAGTTAAAGCCAGCTGTGGATTCTCCAAAGCAGAAGAGGTTCTTCCTGATTGGGCTGCTTGCTAGGGGTGAGGCGTAGACAGATGTGTCAGCACTGTCATCCAGAGCCTCCTCTCTCAGGTCATAGTTGTCCCATTCTAAGGTAGGGCCAGTGCTCTCCGCGTGGGGCTTGATGATCAGACCTGAGGTGTTACTGGCTGTTGTGATGTTAGCTTGGCTGTCGTCCTCCTTGATCTTTGTTTTGTCATCAGTCAGGAAGGATTTAAGGTCTTTCAGACCGGACTTCATCTCCTCTGCCTTCTGGATGAGATGTGCAGTTCTGCCTGTGTCGACAAGCTTGTGAGGAGTCTGCAGTGGGATGTCCAACAGGAGCCTCTGACACTCCTCAAACTTAAGCTTGAACTCCTCAGCCAGCTCTGGGGTTTTAAACTTGGCGGCGAGTTGCTCCAGTTTGGCATCTCCTTCTGAGAAGTCATTAGCAAGCCACATCCAAGCTTTGTCGGAACCAGCCAAGGGCTTCAAGTTCATGGTGGTGGTGATCCAGTGGTTGGCACACACCTTCAGGACCTGCTCTCTCCTCATCAGCACCCTCAGCCTGCCGTTGGTGGCATTCTTCAGGAACTTGAGGACTCCAACACCCCTCTCCTTCCACTGGCTGATGTCTCCGTCAAACCTGAAGAGCTTTACTCTCTGTGAGTAAAGGGCCTGTTCATCCTCCTCTCCTGTGACCAGGTCCACTTTATCAGGCATCTGGACCACAGGTTCAAATTGGATATCGTCATTCTCTTCTGTTTTGTATATGCCCTCTTCATCCTGGTCAGCGGAAGTGTCTGCCCACTGGTTTGACTGAAGGGATGTGAACAGCTGCTCGCCACCATGGGTGAAGTCTCCTTGTGAAATCTTAGCCAAATCTGCAAAACTGAAGTCATTGGGTTTGCCATTCTCATCCTGATCAGTGTTGTCCACTGAAGGCACTGACGCAGATATACCGACACCAGATTCCTTCTCTTTTTCTCTGTGCTGCTCTGCGATATTCTTCAGGAACATGGACGCAGACCCTGAAGCAGCAGTCTGAGTTTCATCTGGTGGGGTTTCCTTTGCCGTTTCTTGAGTGCCAAACTTAAAGCCACCTGCTGGGACGGGCATATTGAAAGAGAAGCCTGCAGCACTGGAGCCACTGCTTTCAGCCTGAGGGGTCTCAAACTTGAAGGATGCAGGGGAACCTTTATCAACTTTGCTTGTGCCAAACTGAAAAGAGCTGTCACTGTTGAAGTTTGCTTTAAACACATTGCCTACGGACTGAGTAGATGTACTTTGACTCCCAAAGCTAAAGCTGAAGGATGAGCTGGAGGGGGTGGCTGTGCTCTTAGCGTTGGGTGTCTGACAGGAGACACATTGACTAGCAGAGCTGTCGTTTCTGACTAGACATGTGTCACAGTCCCACTGTCCCCCCTGTTTGGCAAACATGGCCCCAAGAGAGGGGGTGCTGCTAGCATTGGGTGTCTGGCAGGAAACACACTTAGAAACTGATGCATCATTCCTCACTAGGCAGGTGTCACAGTCCCATTGTCTGTCCCTCTTAGCAAAAAGATCACCAAAGCCTGACACTGTTGGCTTTGGTGGTGGTGCTACCGCAACTGTTGATTTTGCTGAGGGATTTGGAGTTTGACAAGAAACACAACTGTTTGAGGAGGCCTGGTTTCTTACAGCACACGTGTCACAGTCCCACTGCCCTGGCTTTTTGCCAAACTGGGCACCAAATCCAGAACCTAATAGATTAGTTAAGGGCTTTGATGCTGCTGCTCCATCTACAACCGTTTTGGCTGCATGGTTTGGAGTTTGACAAGAAACACAACTGTTTGAGGAGGCCTGGTTTCTTACAGCACACGTGTCACAGTCCCACTGCCCTGGCTTTTTGCCAAACTGGGCACCAAATCCAGAGCCAAATGGCATGGTTGAGGGCTTTGATTCTGCTGCTACTTCTGCGGTTTCTTTCTTCTTACCAAACTGAGCTCCAAAACCAGCAACAGGTATAGAAGTGGAGCCACTGGTTCCAAACGTAAAGGAGGAGGGTATCTGAGCTCCAAAAGCCCCAAATCCCTTTCCAATAGATCCTGTGCTGCTGGTGTCTTTTAACAAGTCAGTTCCAAATCCAAAAGTAAATCCTCTCACTGAAGCTCCCCCACTAGTAAAGCCTTTGGTTTCAGTAGCCAGTTTGCCGTCTTTCTCTGACAGGGAATTAGGGTTGGCAGTCTGACAGGCAACACAGTGCATAATTGTAGCAGCATTTCTTACATAGCACACGTCGCAGTCCTTCTTTGCAAACTGGGCTGCAAAGTTTGTCACCTGAGGAGCAGATGAATTAGGAGAAGTTGCTTTCTTATCTGGCTGATCTTGCCCCTTTTCTGGAGATTTGGGAACTATCTTCTGAGCCTCTTCAAACTTTGTTTTGAAGAGCAATGCCTCGTCTGCCGTTTTATACCGGATGGCCAGTTGCTCAGGCCTTGGTTCCTCATCTGCATAATCAATGGCATTCCAGACCCAGGACTTGTCAGAGCCAGCAATTGGTTTCAGGAGCATATCTGGCGTGATGTAGTGGTTAGCACATATCTTCAGAACCTGCTCCCTCCTCATCAGCAGACGCACTTTCCCTGATGTATTGTGCTTTAGGATTTTGACTATGCCGATGCCCCTCTCTTTCCACTCCTTTGTCTCTGCGTCAAATCTGAACAGCTTGGACCTGTTACAGAACATCTCCTCTTCTTCCTCCTCTCCAGTCTTCACATCTACTTTGTCAGGGAGGGGCACAATGGGCTCAAAGTGAGGCCCATCCTCATCCTCCTCCACATGTGTGCTGTCGTTATCGCTCTCCGGTCCTTTCTCCACCGCTGTGTTCTCCAGCCCAAATACCGGCTTGGTCTGATCAGCGAAACTAAATGGCTGTTCAATTTTTTCAAAAAGGTTTGGTCTGTCCCGACTCTGGGCTGCATCAGTGAAGGAGAAGCCTGCCACGCTTTTAGTGCCAAAGCTAAATATCCCTCCCTGGCTAGGAGGCTCCACCTCTGAGGGGCCCTCCAATTTGGTGGAAATGTCTGATGTTAGAAGCCCCAACAGGTTCTCACTGTTTTTGGCTTTGAAGGTGAAGTCCCCATCGTTGGATTTGAAGTTGGAGTTGAATTTAAAGGCAGCAGATGATGGAGTGGACTGGGCGACGACTCCAGCACCAAAGCCAGGCACCTTAAGAGGCTCAGCAGGGACCTGCTGGCCAAAGGCGATCTTCCCAAAGTCCACAGGCTTCCCCTCAATGCTCTTTGGTGGTTGGACAGATACGACTGAGGGCTTGGTAAAGTAGCCAGGCTCAGGGAGGGGAGGGTTGGTGGTGGGCTGAGAATGGCCGTAGTATTCCTCGCTGTATGGGGAGAGTAGACTGGTTGCTGGTGACTCAAAGTGGAGGGGGGTGCCGAAAACCTGGTCTTGGGGAGGGTAGATGCAGGCTGGTGTTGACTGCAGGGGAGGAGTGTTAGTGGGCTGCTGGTAGGCATACATGTGCTGCTGGGGTGGCAGGCGGTTGACTCCATACACAGGAGCCTGAGACAAAGGGAAAATTAATTAAAACCTAATTCATATTTGCCACCGAAACTACTCTCCCACTTCAAGTATCTAAACCATTCTGAATGCTCAAAGATAAATCAAGGTATAAACACCTACCTTTGTTGGGGTAACATTGGCTGCAGGACGATGGAGATACTGTCCGGAGTTATAAGCAGGGGATTGATTGAAATACATAGATGGGGCCTGTGTGGTGGCAACTGTAAACAAAAAGAGAAAAGGTTATAATCAACGGCCATAAATTAATATCCTAGCAACATTGCTATTTCAGTATTCCTAATAATACAGCCCCAAACTACACAACCCAGTTGTGTACTATGTTCCTACCGGTGAGGGGTGCTACATGGAAGGTCTGTGTTGGGGGGTAGCCCTCCTGCATGCTCTCAGCCCCATACCCATCTCCATACATCCTTTGGTGGGGTGACGCCATGCTGTCTGACGAGTTATGTCTTAGGTCATGGACCTCATTCTGCAACCCAACCACACAACACTTAACACAGAAACCATGCATGGACATCTACAATTTAATTAATAGGCACACTTGACATGGGCAACATCTCCCATATCCTCAAAGACAATGAAGCCAGGGGCTGACCTTAAGGGCCTCCACCTGCTGGCAGAGCATCTGCAGGAGGGACTTCTGGTGCTCTGCCCAATGAGGTGGAGTCTTGGGGAAATCAGGAAACGGAGGAGAAGAAAAATAATGAAAATATTATATGTCAAGGTATTTCTATTATTTAGTTGAGAAAAGACCTGTACAGTAAATCTAAAACTGAAGTACATCAATGTCCATGTTTAAAAACCATAGGAAGAGCATCAGTGTCTCAGTGTACAAAACATTAGGAACACCAGCCCTTTCCATGACACACTGACCTTGTGTAAGCTATGACACCTTATTGATGTCACCTGTTAAATTCACTTCAAATCAGTGTAGATGAAGGGGAGGAGAGAGGTTAAAGAAGGATTTTAAAGCCTTGAGACAATTGAGATGGTGTGTGAATGGGCAAGAACATTTTTAAGTGCCTTTGAACGGGGTATGGTAGTAAGAGCCAGGTGCACCGGTTTGAGTGTGTCCAGAACTGCAACGCTGCTGGGTTTTTCACATTCAACAGTTTCCCTGTTTGTATCAAAAATGGTTCACCACCCAAGGACATCCAGCCAACTTGCGTCTGTGGAAAGCATTGGAGTCAACATGGGCCAGCATCCTTGTGGTACACCTGAAACCTTGTAGAGTCCATGTCCTGACAAATTGAAGATGTTCTAAAGACAAAACGGGGTGCAACTCAATGTTAGGAAGGTATTCCTAATGTTTTGTACACTCAGTGTATGTTTACAAGTCAACATTTATCATACCATATGTCTTTTGGAGGGAGGGACAAAGCTCTTGCTGGGGGAAGGGGTTAACGGGGTGAATTTGATGTGAGAGACTGAGGCAGCAGGCTCAGTAAACTGAGGGCTGAAGTGGACCGGTCTGCCCTCTTCATCCATCGCTTCTCCAATCTCCCCTAGCTGCTGGTTCACATCGTTCAGGAGATCCATAACTTCTTCCATTGAAACGGGCAGCTGGAACAACACACAGTGAATATGATTGAATGTCATGCTTCCAACTCTTAAATCTTCAATTACATGTTTTTGGCAAATAGTCATGTGTATAGATGCCGTATATTGAAATGTGTAACCTTGTCCATGTCGTCAGCATTGGCATTGTAGATCTTGGACAGGTAAGTTCTGAACTTCCCGAGGAACATGACGCACCTGTCCCTTGTCTCCTCCACCCCACTACCAGCCTCCTCAGACAGACGCTGGAAGATCTACACACAGAGATATATCAAAAGGCACAATTCATAACAAATGCATTTTCTATGGTAAGACATTAAAAAAGAAAGAGATACAAATGCTGCCTGCACACAATTAATTTCTTTAGTGGCAGCTGCACTAGAAGGCATGGCACTAAGGCGCAGTGGGAAAAGTGGAGGGGGATTGACTACCAGAGCAAGGTAGAGCAGTGAACCCCTCACTACATACCCTAGCTAGGTGCCAGTTAGATGAAATGTTGTTGATGGTCTCCAGAGTAGTGATAGCCTCCTCTGTCCTCCCCTCGACGTCCAAGAGGGTTGCAAACGCTATCATGGCCTCCTCCTCAAAGCCCTTCACTGATGGGATCTGAGATAAACACGCAAACACAACCTCACTAACCAATGAAAATAGAGCAATGCATACATTAAGCCTGGACTCGTCAACTTTCGCGATTGGCATCAGTGATATGAAAAGTCTACACGTGTCAATGCTTTAACTCAGCAGACTAACAAGTGTTGTGGAAAGCTAGGTTCTAATCCAGTCGGTCAGAGAAGCAGCTGTGTTGGTCACTCACCTGTATGTCTCTAGAGGGGAAGTGTATGAAGAGGGGGTCCAGGGGTTCAGGGATGCTACGTCTTTGCTTGATTTTGTCCAGCAGGGGGAGCACCACCTTCCAGTAGTGGACACTACGCCCTATGTACTCCTTCTGGTCATAGTAGGAGTTCACACCAACCCCCTGGGAACAACACAGCAGGTGTTAAATCTAAATGCAGAATTGGCATTGCTTCAAATCATCCATTATAACTAAGCACTCATCGTTCTGAGTCGCATTCTCAGAAGTAGTTTAAAGCAGACATAATTTACTGTACCAAAGGGAAATTGCTGATGTGTACTATTCTGACTAGACCAAGAGTTATAAATAATGACCATACACTAATTGGAAGTTATAAATACTATTGAGTAAATGGAGGAGGAAATCATTTCAGACAGACGCCTAGCACATCATGTTAACTTATGTAGTGTGTGACAGAAAAAGGCAGGTCTGCCGTCTGGCCGAGGTGTATACCGTTGAACTGAGGTGCTGGGCCCAGTGTATGGGCAGGGCTGGTTGAAGGCCATGTTTCTCTCCAGCTCGAAGGGTGCTTAGTCCATGTTGAACGGTCATCCTCAGTTTGGCTGACATGCCAGGCCTAAAAAAAACAGTATTATACATACTAGGACTACAGACAAAAGCAGAACCATAGTCATGTTAACCACAGAGCCATCAGTCAGCTTGATTTCTCCACCCTGGGCCTTTACATTTTAACACAACTTATATAATATCTGTGATCAATTCAAGTGAGGGAGGAGGGAATGATGCCTGGGTAACCTTTACAGAGCTAGCTTGGGTAGTAAAATGCTTGATTTCAGCCATCTACCATATAAGTATAGCGATGAACCCGTAGTGACTCACGCAGCTTGTTTGTGTATGAGGCTGTAGACGGCGTCCCACCATTCCCTCTGTCTGTCTGTGGAGAGGAGGCGGAGGAGGGGCAGGGGCAGGCAGCGGGGCTCATGGAGTTGCTGTTGACCAGTAGAAGTGATCCTGGCCCTCTCCTGGAGCTGGGTGTGACTGCACCACACCACCCCACACAGGAACACCTAGAGAGGAGGGAATCACCCCATTGTATTGCGTTAGTTCTTAGTGCAGTGGTCACCAACAAGTCGATCGCGTTCGACTTGTCGATCTCCAACGCATTTCTAGTCCATCGCCAAACATTTCTGTAAAAAACCCAACGATTAATCCTTGTGTTACTATTTTTATTTTTTTTAGTCTCGGGCTGTTGGTGGTAGGTGCAGCCAATTCAGCTGCCCTGCGCACCGGGTAGGCAAACTGTTGCCATTTCATGTATCTGGAGGTACAAACTCTGCCTTCCCAGTGGGCCTGGAGAGGAAATCAAGTGCACTATGCCAACGCTGGCCAATCAGATTGCTCAGATGACCGAGTCTGCAGTAACGTAGCAGGCATAATAGAAATCCTCGGCAAAATTGATACTGAGATTTCAAAATGTTTAAAACCATGATTAGAGAGAGACTGTCAACGAATACAGCAGAGCTGCTGGTTTTATGAGTGAGTCCTTGTTTAAGTTCTTACTCAGCACTGTCAACACTTTGTATTCAACCCTTTTATAACCAATAAAACTTGCGTTCTTTTTTCCCACTCAGCGATACAACAAGCAGCGCAGCAGTAATGAATGAGTTGGAAAGTGTATCGCTAAGCTTGCGTTATTATTAGCGGCTTGAGTTTTTTTTTTACATCAAGGAATATTTCACTTTCTCTGTTCATAGGAGTAACAACATGCATTTGTGCATGTGGCAGAAATAATGTGATGCGACTCGAGTTTCGCCATCAGCTGGAAGACGGTGTCCCTTTTTGGTCAGTGTCAGCGGAGGGATGTTGACAGGTGGACCCTCAGTCTGCTGCTCTCTCCCTCCGCTAAGACTTACCAGCAGATGCAGTCACCATCAGCCCAATAAAATAAAAAAGCTAATGATTTAAATGTATGCTCACTCAGCTGTGCCTCACAAGTAATACAACAATGGATCTATTACTGGTGTGATCATATAGCCTACCTCAAATTTTTAAATATGAGTTAAAAAAATGTCCCGAACAACAATGCATTGGCAGGTAAATTCAAGCAAAGCCAATATGCATTGAAAATGTATTGGGCCTACAGCTTACTCCACAAACCTCATTGCTACAGTACTGTTTTTAATTGGTTAATGTTGCATAGGCTTACATTTTCCTATGTTAAAAAAATAAATAAAACCAGAGCGGTAGATCTCGGCATGCATTTTGACTCAGAAAGTGATCTTGACTCAGAAAAGGTTGGTGACCACTGTCTTTAGAGCGTTCAAGGTCTTTGTATGAATGAAAAATTAACCAAAAGAAAACAATCAACAATATCATTCGAAGGACAGTATTAGAAGATTGTTACAAGGCTGTTGAGCCTTATAGAGACAAATACTGTAGAACCACCCCAGCCACACCCACCTCCAGGTCTAGCAGGCAGATGGACTCAGGTGTGTTGGTGTCCAGTTTGGAGGTCTCCAGGATGAGCCTGGGGAACAGCTGTTTGAGCCAGTCCCTCAGAGCAGGCCTCTGGGCCATGAGAGACCACTGGAGACCCAGCCAACACAGCTGCTGGAGGTCCCCTCCTTTGAGCTGGATGGAGCCTGAAGACAGGAGAGGAGCAGGGTTACACAGGGAACTTGTGAGATCAGCTCTTCTCCTGTTGTGTAGACCCACACACATCATACCGTTGTCCCGTTTGATGAGGTCAGATATCGCTGGAGCCTGTGTGTTGATGGAGCGGATGTCGTCGTTGCCGATGAAGGAAGTACCGGCCGGAGCCTGAAGCCCAAACAAAAGCTCAAACAGAGAGCCCTGACCACTACGGTTACCAAATGCCTCCACCACCTCTCTGACAAAGGTATGAGTGTCAGGGTTGAGGTTAAGCAGCATGTGTCCAGCCTGGCTCTGTCTTTCACTGGCCAGCAGCTCCAGATGCTGAGGAGAAGACTGGTCCCCTTTAGTCGCCTTGCTCTTCGGCCCTGGGACCTAAATAGGAAGAATGAAAATAATTTGGATACAACATGAAAGACACTGTCATTTGCTAAATACAAAGCTTCCAGTTTGTGTGCATTACCTGGTAAGCCAGTAAATAGCAGAGAGCAGCCAGGTCAATGACAGCCCTCCACTGCTGTTCTCTTTCCTGAGCCATCTTCAGCAGCAGAGTGCCAGCATGCAGGTACAGATGTCCCCTCATCTCCACATAGACCTCAGACAGATCATCTGTTACACTGCCCGCTGTCTTCTTCAGGCACTGCATCACACAGTCAAAACTACACAGAGCGAGACAGGTGTTAAATAAGGTACCAACACACGCACACACTGCTACTAATCTAGTAGGACTCTACAGAGTGACCAACTCTGTTGGTAGACTAAGCATGGATTAACTATAGCCAAGTACCAACAGTCACGTTTCCCTGCCTAGCCTGGTTCTGACAAACACACCTCCCGAGGGCCTTGATGCTAGGCTGCAGTCCTTTTCCCGACAGGGTCAGTCTCAGCAGGCTGCAGTGGGCCAAAAGTAGCTCTCTCTGCAGATGTCTACTCATCTTCTCATTGGATGAAACACTGGGCTGGGCTAGGAAATCCTGAGAAACACCAAATTAAGCACTTTACCATTGTACATGTAATTCCATAAGTGTATATTGTATTTTGTGAGCATCCTGCTGACCTGTAGAGTGTGTACCACAGTAGAGTACCAGTCCAAACTGGATCTAAGCAGGCCTCTCTTCTCTGTAGCCAGACAGTGTTTGACAGCCTCCTCCAGCCTGCCATCAGAGGAGAACAGCTGAACCAGCTTTATGTTGATATGGGCATCGCCAGGTCTCATAGCCAGCTCTGCCTGCAGCAGGTCAAACAACTGGTTCCGTCCCTGCTGGCCCTGTCGATTCAGTAGCCGCTCCTATAGGGGGTAGAAGGAGAGTTGGTAAGGATTGTTAAAGAGCAGATTTTTTTTAACAGCTGATACTTTTTTTAACAGACGTTTCTAGTCCCCGGGACCAGTCTGCTGCTCAACAACTGTTCCTGAGGGGAGAGAGAGGGCGAGGAGGGCATATGCATCAAACAGCTGCCAACTCAACAGGCAGGTAGTGATCTTATGTCAACCCTGTGTCAGTTTCTAAACAATCCTCCAGTCACAATGCAGGCAGTCTTTAACCTTGACACACTATTTCAGGTTAGCCACACCATTAAAAAAAAAGAAGAAGCCCAAAATTCTATTAATACAGGAAATCAATACTGTGTTATAGTTCTTACCTTGAGGTTGAAGACAGCAGGATTTGCAGGCAACAACTTGGCAGCTTTCTCCACCCAGAACTCTGCTCTGCTGTCTCTCTCTGTCTTACTGACCAGCAGCTCAGCCACCTTCAAAACCAGGTCCCCCTGGGCTGGGTTCAGGTCCACAGACCGCTGGACACACAATTAAAGACTTGAAAGCATCTTTACACTGTCAGATAGTTAGGTTTGCAATTGGCATAGCAGATTTTTTTTAGGGATCAGCTTTAATATTACAGATAGAGTATGAATTCTATCAATGTAATAATTTCCAACCACCCCATTTATTTAGCTGTTTCTTCAAACAAATAAATTATATAAAACTGGATGACTGACAAAGCCTAATGGACAGACTAATAGGATACTATAACATTACTAGGTAAGTGAGCAACTGGCAGGAATATCAGCTTGCCTTGTAACATCCTACGGCCTTGTTGATATCTCCTTCCCTCTCATAAAGCTGGCCCAGGAACTTGTGTGCTTTCGGATCTCTCTCGGCCACCGTCAGATATTCCGAAACATGTCTAAAAGAGGGGACCAGACATTCTGAATACACACACAACAGATGTAGACACCCACTTCAATATGTCAATATGTTCAGGGCATACCTTTTAGCAAGTTCATACTCCTTAGCCTCGAAGTATAATTTAGCAAATAAAAATCCTTTAATTGGTTTCTGTGGAAAGAGAACATATGAAGGCCTAGTTTAAAATAAGGTTAAACTCATATACAGTTACAACAGCTAGTTAGCTAACTCCTTAAGACAGACATGGTTACCTATTGTATTTTAAAGTACACTAAAAACTTAGGTAGCCAACTAACTTAGTTGCCTAATACATACGAAAATCGTACCAGCTTCCTGGAAATTCCACAAGCTAGTTAGCTAGTCGGATCCATTCAAATATAAAATTGCTAACTAGGAATAAAAATAAAAAAGGCGATCATGGCTATCTTCATAGGAAGAGTGACACACAACTAACTAAAGGACATGAGATGTTTCAAAATATAGCCAGCCCTGCTGCCCGCGCGTTTTCCACACACGTTATTCTTCATTGCGATGGATGAACTTGAGAAGTGTCACATTTCCCAGCGTAGTTAGCGAACGTTAGTTAGCTATCCAAAATGAAGGATCTGTTAGCTACGTGTTGTTGTTTCAGATTTAGTCTGTGGCTAGCTAGTTACTTTCAATGCTTGCAGTACTGCTAGTTATCATACCAGGCCATCATGGCCGTTAGCTTAGCTAGCTAATACACGCAGGATGAAGTGAAGCCGGTTGGACTCACCTCTTTGAGTGAAGGAGAGGAACTCTGTACTGAATAAATATAGCGTTCCACTTCGGCCTTACTTCGCCGCATGGCTGTGTAAAGCGTATTTTCTTGTTATTTCAAAACTAGAATTGCACAGAATGACAAAATTCGTCAGGAATCCTATTCTCCACTCTTGCCATGAGAACGTCAAATGGCAGCGGTACTCACGTGGTGCAGATTCCAACCACGAGCTGTGATTGGTCGAGACTTAGCCAATCACATTTGAAAAATGATTGTGTACTAGCCGAAGGCTGGATCGGTATATTGAATACAAATACAATAGCCTATACTTCATTATAGCAAAGATGCAATCTGTTTTAGTTATTGCACAAAATAATCGCGTTAGTAGGCTGTAGGTATCCAGGCTGTATCACAACCGGCCGTGATTGGGAGTCCCATATGGCCATTGTAAATAAGAATGTGTTCTTAACGGACTTGCCTAGTTAAATAAAGGTTAAATAAAATTAATTACTGTAGTATCTCATGTGATGGTCAATATTTGATTTCGCATGCGTTTTCAGACAGACATTCAGATTCCCTGAAATTAAGAAAATACTTTTTTTTAAACATCAAATGCACAAAGAAACATTTAGAAGGATTTTTTATTATTCAGAAGTCAATAAGTTGAATATGATGACATCTAGAAACAAACCAAAATTAAAGTAACATGCATAAGGCGAACACTAATCAAGGCTTTGAATGTAGCATGGCATATTATATTGTAGTACGGCAGAGGAATAACATATGGTTTTAAAATTCCCATTTAGCAGTGGAATGTGAAATTGTATCACTCTATGCAAAACACATTTCTTCCAAATAAAGTTTAACACGGCGCCAAACTAAAACTCAACAAAGTTCATGTTTTCAACAAGGATATGATGCTTTTCTCTCTAACTGGCAGTTCTCTACTTCCTATGAGCATCTAGATAGAAGTCACACTGCCATAAGAGGATAACTGAGCTTATACACCTAGGAAAAACACACATTCACACATCTTACAGTACTCATACATGCACTTTCATCTAAAGTAAAAGGAAAAATTAACATTGCAGTTATAAGCAGATCCTAAATCAATGGAATTGTTTGTATCTGTTATGTTTTTTCCCACCTTTAAAAAAAACAGTGTAATGCATGACATGTAAAGAATGGAGAAAAGTATTTCCAGATATTATTTGATTCCATTACTGTTGATAAAAGTGGGTTATGTTTATTCTGAAAATACTGTCAAAAACGTACAAACATCTGTTATCCAACAGTTTACAAAACACCCTTCAGTGACATAATGTCTTACATTTTTACTGTCTGTGTGATAAAAGCAAAAGGAAATGTGACAATTGTGAAATAATATGAATAGAACAATATAACACCACACTCAATGTTGTGGACACACAAAAAGCTATATATGAGATATGCATACACATAGTACTGAATAAGGTGACACCTTTGAATAATATTTCAATACATCCTGAAAAATGTACACAAACCTCTGGTACGAATATGACTTGTCTCTATATGACCTCAACTGCTGGGATGGAGGCTAATCTCTTGCTCAAGAAGCTGTCTAGCAGATCTGGCTCAAAAAGCACTGTACATACATTAGATACTTTCAAATACTTGGCATGTTCTTGATTTAGCTTACCGGTATGCAGGGTGGCAAGAGTTTGACATTTTGGCATAATTCCAATCATTACGTTTTACCATGCAACTCCTTTAAGACTGTTGGAAAAGCATTCCTCATGAAGCTGGCTGTGAGAATGTCAAGAGTGTGCAAAGCTGCCATTAAGGCAAAGGGTGGCTACTTTGAAGAATCTCAAATATATTTTGATTTGTTTAACACTTTTTTGGTTACTACATAATTCCATGTGTTATTTCAGTGCTGATTACTTTACTATTAATCTACAATGTAGAAAATAGTACAAATAAAGAAAAACCATGGAATGAGTAGGTGTGTCCAAACCTTTGACTGGTACTCTTATATTCAACCCAGTTCTGCTGCACAGTAATGTGATTGAGAGTAGCATCAGTAACATAGCCCAGGTGTCTGTCTGTTTCTACTTGTTTGGCATGACAATGATAAAGTAGTTGGCTAAGGCAGAAACAGACCAGCACACTGGCAGTAACAACCTTATTAATACTCTTTATTCTTATGATGAAATACCAGGACACTGATGCATACTTAAATAAACAAGTTGGGTTTTGAAGTGAAATTTTAAGTTAAAATAACAATTAAATATATGAGATAAGCATCTCAAGGATAAATATGAATATAATATGAATATGTCTTTAGGCAAAGGCACTGATTTGGCGAGGACTCTTCTTTGTGTACTGTCGGTCTCTCTGCTCATGGGTTGTCACTATTTGGCCAAGCATGAAAAGATTGAAGGAAACTGCAAATGTGATTCATCAACAACATAACCTTAACCCTAATCCCTAACCTTACATCAAGAACAAATAGCCCATGTGGTTGCTCAAACATTCTGATGATATCACTTTTGTCCATTCTAGCTGTCTGGGTCAGTCTGTCTGTCTGGGTCAGTCTGTCTGTCTGTCTGTCTGGGTCAGTCTGTCTGTCTGGGTCAGTCTGTCTGTCTGGGTCAGTCTGTCTGTCTGTCTGTCTGGGTCAGTCTGTCTGTCTGTCTGTCTGGGTCAGTCTGTCTGTCTGTCTGGGTCAGTCAGTCTGTCTGTCTGTCTGTCTGGGTCAGTCTGTCTGTCTGTCTGGGTCAGTCTGTCTGTCTGTCTGGGTCAGTCTGTCTGTCTGTCTGGGTCAGTCTGTCTGTCTGTCTGGGTCAGTCTGTCTGTCTGTCTGGGTCAGTCTGTCTGCCTGGGTCAGTCTGTCTGCCTGGGTCAGTCTGTCTGCCTGGGTCAGTCTGTCTGCCTGGGTCAGTCTGTCTGCCTGGGTCAGTCTGTCTGTCTGTCTGCCTGGGTCAGTCTGTCTGTCTGTCTGCCTGGGTCAGTCTGTCTGTCTGTCTGGGTCAGTCTGTCTGTCTGTCTGGGTCAGTCTGTCTGTCTGGGTCAGTCTGTCTGCCTGGGTCAGTCTGTCTGCCTGGGTCAGTCTGTCTGCCTGGGTCAGTCTGTCTGTCTGTCTGCCTGGGTCAGTCTGTCTGTCTGTCAGTCTGTCTGTCTGGGTCAGTCTGTCTGTCTGTCTGGGTCAGTCTGTCTGTCTGGGTCTGTCTGTCTGGGTCGGTCTGTCTGTCTGGGTCTGTCTGTCTGTCTGGGTCGGTCTGTCTGTCTGGGTCGGTCTGTCTGTCTGTCTGTCTGGGTCGGTCTGTCTGTCTGTCTGTCTGGGTCGGTCTGTCTGTCTGTCTGGGTCGGTCTGTCTGTCTGGGTCGGTCTGGGTCTGTCTGTCTGGGTCTGTCTGGTTCTGTCTGTCTGTCTGGGTCTGTCTGTCTGGGTCTGTCTGTCTGGGTCTGTCTGTCTGGGTCTGTCTGTCTGGGTCTGTCTGTCTGTCTGGGTCTGTCTGTCTGGGTCTGTCTGTCTGTCTGGGTCTGTCTGTCTGGGTCTGTCTGTCTGGGTCTGTCTGTCTGGGTCTGTCTGTCTGTCTGGGTCTGCCTGTCTGGGTCTGTCTGTCTGGGTCTGTCTGTCTGGGTCTGTCTGTCTGGGTCTGTCTGTCTGTCTGTCTGGGTCTGTCTGTCTGTCTGTCTGGGTCTGTCTGTCTGTCTGGGTCTGTCTGTCTGTCTGGGTCTGTCTGTCTGTCTGTCTGTCTGGGTCTGCCTGTCTGGGTCTGTCTGTCTGGGTCTGTCTGTCTGGGTCTGTCTGTCTGGGTCTGTCTGTCTGGGTCTGTCTGGGTCTGTCTGTCTGGGTCTGTCTGGGTCTGTCTGGGTCTGTCTGTCTGTCTGGGACTGTCTGTCTGTCTGGGTCTGTCTGTCTGTCTGGGTCTGTCTGTCTGTCTGGGTCTGTCTCGGTCTACTTCCGGGCCACTGTCTCCGCCAGCTTCTTCAGCCTCTTCTTAAGTTCCAGAGGAAACTTCTCGTAACACTTCTTACACACCGGCTTCATGTCAAACTCCACAAACTTGTTCCTGTAAGGGAGAGACAAAGATACTGTATGAGCAGGGTTCTGACTTTCATTGACCTATATCAAGAGGTGAAGGTGAAATAAAGAGTCCTACACTCTAGCACTACTTTCTCTCCTGCTCCCTCTCTTCCACTTCTACACCCTCATGTTCTTTCCCCCTCTCCCTCTTGCTCCTGGAAAGATGTCCTTTGAGCATATTCAACTCTACAGTGTTTAGGCTTTAGCAGGGAGAGAACATGTGAAACACATTGGCGTCTGAAAAAAATCAGACAGCAAGTCAAACATCCAGTACACAGAGACAGGAAAGGATTAGTGTTTTAACCATAAACCAGGAACTGGTGAACAAAGCCTTATCTTTACACTGATCTGAAGAAATACACACTACCGTACTGTACATGCCTCTAGCCTCGACCAGCTGATCAGAGAGAACTTCTGGTCGGATTATTACAGCATTACGTTAAACCAAGAGTGTGTCTGGCCGTATAGAATAACCATTTCCTGCAGAGTTTCTAAATATGGTCAACATTGCACGGGAAACCGGAACTGACGCAAAGAACAGCTTAGGCGATTTTACCAACCTGTACCGGTAATTATTTATGATCTGTAGCTAATCTCTACGTCTGTTGATTGTTCTTACTCTAAAAATGATAAATTACAGTGATGGTGAAAGTGATGTAATCAAAAATGCGATTCAAAGTTATTGTTTAACACATATTCGATCTCTGTGTCTAAAACCTTCAACTGACTTGTCAGAATGGACGAATGAAAAACAGATAGGAAACATGAAACCATAAAAAGTAAAATCACAACATGAAAAAGAGAATGAAAGGAGACGAAAACTAACCAATGAATGGAAAGTGGAAGTGAGGAGAAAGGAAGGACAGGGGTTTACAGACACATGGGCATTTTCTTCTTCTTTTCTTTTTCTTGTTTGGCAAGACGGCGCTTCATGTCGTCTGGCAGGCGCTCGTAGCAGTGTTTACACACAGGCTTCAGATCCACCTCTACAAACTTATCCCTGGTAGGACCAGGAGGGAGGAGGAGAGGAGGAGGAGGAAGGACATGGACAGACAAACAGGGACAAGTGAAACAAAGGGACAGAGAGAATATAGGAATACACAGGTAGGTGGAAAAGCTATAGGTACAGTGTAACAGGTATAGTAGAGACAGATGAGAGACAGAAAAGGACAGTGCTAATGCTTCAGAAACCCTACAGTCTAAAAATTGTCTTACATGGTTTTAGACTGTGTGGTGTTGGGTTCTAGTTTGAAATACTTGCTATACTAGAAGTTAATGGTTACATGTATGAGGAATGTATATGGTGGGGTCAATGGAGGCTGGATAAGAGCCATGGGCCTGGAACGTTACTAAGTAAGGGAAAAGGCAATCACATGGTTGCGCTCACTAATAAGGGTAGCTGTGGATTAGCTGGTGGGCCGAGGTCAGGTCATATGAAGGGAGAAGGAACAGTTTATTACCCACATCCCTTAACTTCCTGCCTAGCAACAAAGATGTAGTGTTCAGAGAAAAGCAGGGGACTCCGCCTAAAGGAGAGTATATATACTTGCTGGTGCTGGTGGAAACATGTATTTGTCTTATGCAGCTGTGTGACCCAGTGGATGAATGAACTTGGTTTGAGATTTACTATGTTATTTAGAATCTAACAGTGGGATCACAGGATGTTTTTGCTGTGTTAACACAGTCAGCCTGACTTACTTTAGGGTGAGCTTGGTGTTGCAGGTGGAGCAGGCGAAGCAGTTGACACACCATGCCTTGTTCAGGGCTGACACCACTGGAACACACAACACAAACACGCACTTCATAACAAGTAATGCATACACCCACATGACATACAATATTTTTAATATGACAATATTAAGATTATGAAATATAATATCCTACCATCACCCTCAATGACACGGTTGCAGTGGTAGCAGACATCTCCAAAGAGCTGTAGAAGAGGAGGGGAGGAGTCAAAGGCCTCACAAATCACTTGTTTACAAATGACAATTTCTTTACTGTGTTTTCAATAGAACCATGCAATTTACTTAAATGTCTACAGTATTTTGATGCATCAGTACCAATAATATAGAGATAAATACTGTACATTTATACATCTACCACTAGATGGCCCCATAGAACTAAACAAGACTGGAGGTCTCATTCACATTACATACAGCAAGATGCAATCATTCTCCTCAGGCTCATATTCATGTTCAATGATTTGTTCAAAGATAAATAGAATACAGTGCCTGGATTGGATAAAGTTACTGAGTAGAGATGTGATTGTGTGACTTCTCTTTCCTTGGGCTGTGTGCAGCCTTCCCCTACATTACCTGGTTGTAGTGAGTCTCACAGTAGGCCAGTCCTTTGCGTTCGTAGTGGCGATGGCCCAGGAAGGGTTTCTCACACTTAGCACACACAAAATGCTGCAAACACACACAACATGGCCCAACACAACAGGTTAGTACAGACAGACCAGCACAGGTCAGCTCAATCCAGTTCCGTCTAGCACAGTTCAGACCTATTAAGAGTCAGACCAGACCAGTCTAGTCTGAGATTAGTGGGTTCAGAGGGCAGCAGCAGGGCAGGAGCACCCCCATGTGAAGCACTCACCCCTACAGACAGACAGGAGCCTTGTGTGTGAGGGGGGTTCCACCAGGGTGCAGAATGGAGCACAGACAGAGCACGACAGGGTGCAGCCAGAACAGGTCTCCTAACTAACCCCTCACCATGTTAAAGTGTTTTTCACAGTAGGTGTGGTCCCCACGCTCATAATACGGGTGGCCGTGAAACGGACGTTCACACAGAGCACACACATGGTGCTGCAGGAGGGAGGGAGGAGAGAGGAGCGATAGCAAGTAGGAGAAAAGTAGAGAGGAAAGAAGGCAGCAGAGATATGAAGAGGAGTGGCAGAGGGAAAGAAAGAGGAAGGATGTCCTCCATTCTGAGATAGTCCAAACATGACCACAGAGATGATATGAGAGCAGGGTAGAAATACCACAGAGGAGGCTAGAATAACATTCATTCCACATACAAACTCCCTTGAATACATTTCTACTTTGATGTTCTGAGGAATTATAGTTATTCAGAGACAATGAAAGAAAGCAGGGAATACCGAAGAATATAAAGTATTCTGCTTTGTAATAATCACGTGATGGCTACAAAATACTATAATCATATACAATACATTTTTATCTAAATGTTCTGTTCCATAACATTGCAACCTTCAGAACAGTAGTGATGTGCAGTTTGTGAACGATTCGTTCTTTAACTCTTTTTACTGACTCAAAAGCCATGATTCGTTTTTCAGAGTAACTTGTTCATTTGCCATTGGTTTGACCTTCTGGCCGCAATGACTCCTACAGCAGGATTGATACAGACAACTCCGGTCCTGCGGCTCCAGAGATGTGCTCCAAACTACAACTGTCTATCATGTGCGCGCAGGAAAATAGATAATGTTGCAGGCAGCATAAAGAAGAAGGCAGGTGTAGAACTGATAATTGATCGCATTGTGCACAAATTAATGC
Source organism: Salvelinus fontinalis (assembly GCF_029448725.1). Lineage (NCBI taxonomy): Eukaryota > Metazoa > Chordata > Actinopteri > Salmoniformes > Salmonidae > Salvelinus > Salvelinus fontinalis. The sequence goes on from NC_074687.1 coordinate 17,360,299, forward strand.
AATACATTGATTATTGAGTGTTTTGATGAACACAGCTTTGTAAACATGCACAGCCTTCCAAACTCAAGAATGAATCGTTCCGAGGGGCTGCTGCAGTACGGGAATGATATTGTGCCCATCTCCCTCGCGCACTCAAGTAATTGCCTTCCGCCAAGTGTTGTTCACAATATTGTCCGGTTGCGGCTTGTAGAATCATGATTCTCATTTGAGTTTTTCAGGTCATTGTTCGCCGGTAAGGGGGCCTGCGTGGTCTGAGCATTACTGAATCCAATTAATGAAATTAGTCGAAAGATTTGTTCTTATAACAAGTTGAAAAGATGAGTCAGTATAAAGAGCCGAACTTCCCATCACTACTGAATTGGTCCATATTGTAGGAGTGATGTCATCATACCTCGACGTGCCACTGCTTGCCCATGGCATTGACCACGCGGCCCTCGATGGGTCTCCTGCAAGCGCCACAGATGGGAACACCCATCTTGTCATGGCAGGGCAGGCAGTACAGCTCTCCTTTCAGCTCCCTGGCATCAGCAGTCAGCTCCTTACTATAGGTGAGAGGGGCCATTACATCATCACTAACTACATCACTCTTTTCCATCGTTTTAGAGAACAAAGATATTGTTTTAGCTAGTTCCGTTTTGAATACTGACAGTGATCAATCAATTAATGTTAGTGACCTGAGACAGCAGGTTACCCAGGTAGAATAGCTCAAATTAAGAATAAAAGCAAGTGATACAATCTAAAACCAGTAGATATTGCAGCCCCTGAGTAACGGAGTAGTGAAGAATTGTAACAGTGGAATGCTGCTGACCACACCTCTCTTCTCAATTTGTGATATTCAATGTGTTAGTATGAGTCATCACTGAGTCAGCTCCTTGCCTAATCTGGTGTTCCCTGGTGTGTGTTTGTGCATGCGTGTCTGTGTGTGATGCTGACTATGCTTGTTTTGTTTAGCATCCTGCCAACAGTGTGCCCCTGTGTCTTGGTGAGTCCTACTTTACTAGGGGATAGTAAGTGCACTGTATTCAAAACACAAACCCAGTGGCAGTGATGCATAGGGGAATGAGTCGCCTACACTGACTTCCTGACTGAATACTCATTATCACAACCTCTGCCTCAAGCATGGGACAGGCTGACAGCTGTAGGTTTGTTTAAGAACAGACAGTCTTACAGGAAAGGTTTGGTTAGATTGGAGGTGCCTCTCAACTGCCATCTAAAAGAGCTACTCAGATAATCATTCTTCTATCGTCACTCACTCCCTCTCTGCTCTCCCTCCCTCTGCTCTCTTCCTCCCTACCTGCTCCTCCTCCCTCTCGTCTCTCCTTTGGCTGACTTTACAAGGGTAAACACTAGCGAACCCAACCCGGAGGAGTCCCACACTGCTACAGAGAACAAACCATGTCTATAACAGCTCGAGTTTCTACCACTGACAGGCTACAGTACGTGTATAGGTTGCATAGACGTTAGTGTAGAAGTTGTGTTTATACTAGGTTGTGTAGCAGTTGAGTAAAGATATGTTAGTGGTTATATAGACCACTAGGTTTGTGTAGTGAGTGTGTTAAGTTTCTGTGGTGATTTAGCTTGTATGCAGGTTGTATAAATATTGTGTTTTGGTTGTGTAGTGGTTGTATATAAAGTTTGCGGAGTTGTTTCAAGTGGTGTAAAGTACTTAAGTAAAAATACTTTAAAGTACTAAAGTCGTTTTTTTGGGGTACCTGTACTTTACAATATATATTTTTGACAACTATTACTTTACTACATTCCTAAATAAAATAATGTGCTTTTTACTTCATACATTTTTGCTGACACCCAAAAGTACTCGTTACATTTTGAATGCTTAGCATGACAGGAAAATGGTCCAATTCACGCACTTATCAAGAGAACATCTCTAAATGGATGCCGGAGTGTTGGAGTGTGCCGTTGGCTATCCGTAAATTAAAAAAGAAAAAATAATTGTGCTGTTTGGTTTGATTAATAAAAGGAATTTGAAATAATTTATAAGTATATTTGAGCTATTTCATTTACTTTTGATACTTAAGTAGATTTAAAACCAAATAATTGTAGACTTTTACTCAAGTAGTATTTTACTGGGTGACTTTCACTTTTACTTGAGTAATTTTCTACGAAGGTATCTTTACTTTTACTCAAGTATGACAATTGGGTAATGTTTTCACTACTGGTTGTTTCTATATTGTTTGCATGTGTACCCGCAGTTGTTGCAGTTGAAGTGATCGGGGTGGTAGGGGTCGTTCTTGAACAGCAGCGGCTGCTCCTCGATGATAGCGTGGCACTTCTGACAGATGTACTTCCCCAGACCACGGGCCTTCTCACGGTTATGACACGGGCGACACAGGTGTCTGAGGGAGAGAGATACATGTTAATAAAGAATGAGATCAGCCTGACCGAGGCTGAAATTATGTTGCTACATTCAGTGGCGTGTATTCGTTGATGTCAAGGGAAGCCAGGCTTCCTCAAAATGTACCAAGAAAGAAAATAAGTTTTTTTGTTGTCTGTGTTTCAAAATTATCCTTCAATTGGCAAGAGACAATGTATCTGACCAGAGAAGGCATCTGAGCGAGCGAAACAGCGCCCATCTGTTTCTGTATGTGTAGGCCATCTATCTGATGCTGTCTGGTCCAAAAGAGCATGACATTGTTGCCACCCAAAGCACTGAATGCAAGGGAAGCCAGCGAGCATTTCAAATCCAATCCAATTGTATGTCACGTGCACCAAATACAACCTTACCGTGAAATGCTTACTCACAAGCCCTTAACCAACAATGCAGTTCAAGAAAAAGAGTTAAGAAAATATTCACATATTCAAAAAGAAAAGCAACACAATAACGACGCTATATACAGGGTGTAACGGTACCGAGTCAATGTGCCGGGTACAGGTTATTCAAGGTAATTTGTAAAGTGACTATGCATAGATAATAAACAGCGAGCAGCAGCAGTGTAAAAACCCAGTTTGGATTTGGCTTCACTCCAGTCACATTGCATCGAAGGCATACGTCACTGACAGAAACTTGTTGTGCATCTTGTTGTGTTGTTGTCCTCCGGTGGCTAGCTAGCTAAAATTGGCCCTTTCCCGAATTAGCCATGGACGAAGATATGGATTTAGACTTGTGGCTTTACTTAATTCTCTGTACTAGCCAATGATTATAACATCAATTCTGATCCAACCATAAATTCAAACATTGTGCCCCTGGCCTAAGAAGATGGAAGTTCAATATGTAGCTAGATGTAGAAGGCTAATGTTAACTAGCTAACTGGCGAGCGCTCGCCAGCCTAACTTATTTTCATGGGAAACCGTTTTAGCTAGCTAACTAGCCACCGGAGCACAACAACACAACGAGATGCACAACTAGTTTCTGTCAGTGACGTATGCCTTCGATGCGATGTGACTGGAGTTTAGCAAAATCCAAACTGCCGTTTTACACTGCTGCTACTCGCTGTTTATTATCTATGCATAGTCACTTTACAAATTACCTCGACTAACCTGTTCTCAGGCACATTGACTCCATACCGGTACCCCCTGTTTATAGCTTCGTTATTGATATGTAATTTCTTTTTTTACTTATAATATTTCTTTTTTTACTTTAGTTTATTTAGTAAATATTTTCTTAACTATTTCTTGAACTGCATTGTTGGTTAATGGCTTTTAAGGAAGCATTTCACGTTGTATTTGGCGCATGTGACAAATACAATTTGATTTGAAATGCTCGCTGGCTTCCTTTGCATTCAATGCTTTAGCCAGGTAGCCTAGGAAAACAAAAAAAATAACCGTGTACTGTATGACAGAGTGATAAACCGTTTCTTCAACATGAAAGAAAGGAGGATGGCATTTGCCATTTCTCTACAAGTAAGGTGAGTCAACATGTTTTTTCTACTTGCACGAATGCGCACACACACACACAGAATTCAGAACCATGGTCTGCAGCATCATATTTAGCTTACGTTGATTGGGCTAAATCTTTTTTTGTATATTTTAGTTGTCATGGTATTAGACTAAGCATAGGTGATTATAAGATGTTAAAAAGGTGCTGGAATAGTGAAGGCAGCTCCAGTTCTTTTTGCGACTTGCGGTAACTCTGTGGTTCTAAATCAATAGTCGTTTAGTGGTCTGAAAATGTCAGAAACATTAACTTAATTGACCATGCTGTAGGTCATGTAACTGTTTGTTACATACAATATCCTTTGTGGACTTCACTGGACAGAGGTTGCTTTCCAGTTTTGTGATAAAACAAAGGTATGGTTGAATTCATTTTCCCATTGTGTCTTCTTATCGTCTCGGCCTTAGACCTATATATCACAGTCACAAGGCATATGAACTAACAGGTTATAGAGCAAACAACACAATTGTCACAACACACAGGTTTTAATATGGCTTTTTCTTCTGGCATCCCCAGTGATTATACCCACGCACCACTACTGGCTACATTAAAACTATTGTGGGGTGTAAACAGTGTGTGGGATTTCTCCTTGCTTTCTAAAAGCTATGAAGTGGAAAGGTTGCTGTCCCCTGGTGTTAGATCAGTAATGGCTGATCAATGATCCAGCCCAAGTCTCTGGACTGACCTGCCGGCGTTCTTGACGAAGCCCACGTCAGCCAGTACGGCCTGGCAGAGGTCACAGCAGAAACAGTCAGGGTGCCAACTGTTGTTCATCGCCTTAATCACACGACCAATGATAAACTCCCCTGGGAGGAGGAGGAAGAGAAGAAGGAAGTCAGGGACAACACACTGGCAAGACTACAACATCCCCCGTGCACTCACATATCCACCTGTTAATGTTAGGGCTGGGACAATACCAGTATCGCAATAAACGTTAGTATGGTGGAAAGGAACATTTCTTTTGGAAAACAGCCCTAATGTTGGAAACAAACATCATTTTTACCCAAGCTAAAGCACACACACCATTTTACATACAGCAGGCTTTTAAAATGACCAAAACCTTTGGTCTGCTTTGTGTTGTCATTTTTGCCAAGTAAAAAAATATTGCGATACTGGTACCGTCCCGGCCCTAGTTAATTTAGAGAGAAAAAACTATTGGCGGTAGAAGTCTACACAGTTGTGTCTAGAGCTCAAGGTGAAGGAAGCAGGGTTAAAAGGAGACCAAACATGACCTTCATACAACACAAACATGTGTGTAATGTAATATATATACATATATACATACACACACATACACGTTCAAAAAGTCTAGGCAGAGTTCCTTCTAGGCAGAGTTCCTCTGTCCAGTGTCTGTGTTCTTTTGCCCATCTTAATCTTTTATTTTTATTGGCCAGTCTGACATATGGCTTTTTCTTTGCAACTCTGCCTAGAAGGCCAGCATCCCGGAGTCGCCTCTTCACTGTTGACGCTGAGACTGGTGTTGCGGGTACTATTTAATGAGGCTGCCAGTTGAGGACTTGTGAGGTGTCTGTTTCTCAAACTTGACACTCTAATGTACTTGTCCTCTTGCTCAGTTGTGCACCGGTGCCTCAACTAGTCTAAAGGCCAGTTTTATTGCTTCTTTAAATCAGGACAACAGTTTTCTGCTGTGCTAACATAATTGCAAAAGGGTTTTCTAATGGTCAATTAACATTTTAAAATGAGAAACTTGGATTAGCTAACACAACGTGCCATTGGAACACAGGAGTGATGGTTGCTGATAATGGACCTCTGTACGCCCATGTAGATATTCCATAAAAAAATCTGCCTTTTCCAGCTACAATAGTCATTTACAACATTAACAATGTCAACACTGTATTTCCGATCAATTTGATGTGATTTAAAAGGACAAAAAATGTGCTTTTCTTTCAAAAACAAGGACATTTCTAAGTGACCTCAAACTTTTGAACGGTAGTATATATATTATTTTGTTTCATTCACACCTGCACTGTTGGAGCTTAAGAATTTCACTGTACACTGCAACTACATCTGCAACCCTGTGCATGTGACTACATAAAACTCTAATCTAATGCTGCTGTGTAGGTGCAGCTCCAGTACTCACCACATTGGTGGCAGCAGGGAGCAAACAACATCTGGAAGTCGTGCTCGCAGTACTTCCTGCCCTCAAACTGCAGGGAAAAAAGTTAGTTTCAATATAGTTTAGGTGTAGTCTGGATGGGCTGCCGGGAAGGCAACCGTTGTCTTACAGCCAGAAAATACATGATCATCTTATTTTAGTAGTCACAGTCTATGTGTTTCTGGATCAATCAATACAGAACATAAGCATCAGAACCAGTCATTGATTAGAACATACGGTAGTCATAGATATACCTGTGCCTCTACAGATCTGTCTGTGGCTTTGATCTCCCTTTCAGGGAAGAGCTCTGTGATCCCTAGGGTCAGCTGGATGTGTCTGGCCTCCTGTCTATTCTGCTGGCCACTCACCAGCCAGACAATCCTCTAATGGGCCAGTAATGCATTGGGCGGAGTGCTGTGAGTTTGGGAGTCGATCCAGCTAATACACTATACCTAATATTGAATTTGTGACAGGAGGGAGGCTAATGCAATAATTGTCTCTAAGACAAGGGGCTTAGGGTTTATTTCAGGCTGGACAATGTATAGGATGAGATGGGTGAGAGGGAGAGGTAGAGCAGAAGAGAGGGGCTGATGGTGAGAGGGCATAGACAGTATGATGGTGAGAGGGAGAGAGGGTATGATGGTGAGAGGGAGAGAAGAGAGAGAGGGTATGATGGTGAGAGGGAGAGAAGAGAGAGAGGGTATGATGGTGAGAGGGAGAGAAGAGAGAGAGGGTATGATGGTGAGAGGGAGAGAAGAGAGAGAGGGTATGATGGTGAGAGGGAGAGGGTATGATGGTGAGAGGGAGAGAAGGTATGATGGTGAGAGGGAGAGAGGGTATGATGGTGAGAGGGAGAGAAGGGAAAGAGGGTATGATGGTGACAGGGGTAACGTAAGAGAATGTCACCTCATAGAAGAGACCTTCGGGGAACTGCTGGAAGCACTGAGCACATACGAAGCACCCCTCATGGTACAGCTCCCCGTTGCTGTTGACGATCTTCTCTGCCGGGGCAAAGCCACTCTTACAGCGCTCACACATCGCATTGGCCAGGGCATTGGCCATGTTGCTGAGAAAGGTGAGAAAGGGGGCGAGAGTTATCTTGAAATATCCCTTTTCTCTTTTCTAAAAAAAGGAAAGAACAGGTAATTGAGTAACGTCACAATGTAGAACCCTCTTGGCACGGTTTTGTCAGCAGCCACACCACGGCTGATGCACATCCATCACCCATCGTACAGAAAGAATAGTTTCTCTCTGACACAACACACCCAGCTGGAGGCTGTATTCAGGGTTTGGATATCAGGGTGGGGGGAAATGAGTGAGCTGAGATCACACACATTCCTTCACACACACATATGGATTCTCAGGTCAGTTCCCACAGTAACCTCTGGTGTTTGTTGGTCCGTCTCTGCACACCATCGCTTCAGGCAGAGAAGGAAAAGCAGAACAATCTAGATGCTGTGTTTTGAGAAACAGGGAGAAGCGCCCTCCCATCTGTCCGGAATTAACACATACTGTATCAACAGAGATGCACGCTGTACAGTCACAGCACTGAGTGAGTGAGTGAGTGAGTGTGTAGCCCAATCAGAGCCAATATTGCACAAACCCTGCCAAGGAACACCAGGTTCAAAAACTGTTTAAATTGGAACTTGCAGCCATAGTGAAGGGTATGTGAGAGACTCTGTGTACAGTATGTGTCTGCAGGGAGGAGAGAGGAGAGAATTAGTTCAAATAAGGGCATCTCTGTCCATCTCAGAGCTACAGGCCAGCCTGTTACTCCTGGTCCCACACAAACTCAAGCCCACGTTCATGTCACTAGACTTAATGGGTAACAGAGGGGTTTTTCAATGACAGCCAGGGAGTTGTCTTTCCAAACAGCCTGTTGTTATTAGTCAGACTTAACGAAATGAAAGGAGAGAGTGGCAGGAGGTGGAGGAGGAAGGGAGGGAGGGTTGCTTTGTTTAAAAGGTCAGAATTCCAATGTGTGTCCAGGAGAAACACACGCTTATGCTCACACACGAACGCAAACTCACACACTACATGACCAAAACTATGTGGACACCTGCTCATCGGACGTCTCATTTCAAAATCACGTGCATTAATATGGAGTTGCCCCCCCCCCCCCCCCCCCCCCCCCCCCGCTATAACAACCTCCACTCTTCAAGGAAGGCTTCCCACTGCAGTTGAATTCGGAAGTTTACATACACTTAGGTTGGAGTCATTAAAACACGTTTTCAACCACTCCACAAATTTCTTGGACATCTACTTTGTGCATGACACAAGTAATTTTTCCAACTATTGTTTACAGACAGATTATTTCACTTATAATTCACTGTATCACAATTCCAGTGGGTCAGAAGTACACTAAGTTGACAGTGCTTGGAAAATTCCAGAAAATTATGCCATGGCTTTAGAAGCTTCTGATAGGCTAATTGACATAATTTGAGTCAATTGGAGGTGTACCTGTGGATGTATTTCAAGGCCTACCTTCAAACTCAGTGGCTCTTTGCTTGACATCATGGGAAAATCTAAAGAAATCAGCCAAGACCTAAAAAAAATAAAATAATGTAGACCTCCACAAGTCTGGTTCATCCTTGGGAGCAATTTACAAACGCCTGAAGGTACCACGTGCATCTGTACAAACAATAGTACGCAAGTATAAACACCATGGGACCACGCAGCCGTCATACCGCTCAGGAAGGAGACGCGTTCTGTCTCCTAGAGATGAAAGTGCTTTGGTGTGAAAAGTGCAAATCAATCCCAGAACAAAAGTAAAGGACCTTGTGAAGATGCTGAAGGAAACAGGTACAAAAGTATCTATATTCACAGTAAAATGAGTCCTATTTCGACAACCTGAAAGGCCGCTCAGCAAGGAAGAAGCCCCTGCTCCAAAACCGCCATAAAAAAGCCAGACTACGGTTTGCAACTGCACATGGGGACATGGTGAAGCATGATTCATTACTCCAGAGAACACGTTTCCACTGCTCCAGAGTTCAATGGCGGCTAGCTTTACAACACTCCAGCCGACACTTGGCATTGCGCATGGTGATCTTAGGCTTGTGTGCGGCTTCTCGGGCCATGGAAACCCATTTCATGAAGCTCCCAGCAAACAGTTA